>NC_044503.1:38789749-38917249 GCF_902362185.1 Chanos chanos
TGCCATATTCATGATTACTGTGTTGTTTGCCTGTTTCTTATTTTGCTCTTGACCTCAGCCTGTTCCTGGATTTGTCTTGTGTTTTTGTGACCTCTGCTTGGATCTGGTGCCTCTGTATCGTGCTTTTTGACCTCAGTCTGTTTTTTGGATGGTGTTTTTTGTCCAGTGTTTTTTGGAACCCCTGCTTGGTTTTTCTGATTTTTCTCTGCTTCATTTTGACGACTGCTTTTGCCTGTGTCCACTGGTACCACCATTGTGTCTTTGCCTTTTGGGGTTTTTTTTGGAAAGAAAGGATTTCATTAAACATCTATTAAGTTCCAGTCTGTCCTCTGGGTCTGCTTTTGGGTCCTCACTCTACCAGACCTCACCGGCCCTAACAGAAATATACTGGTCCACAAATTCTCAGAAAATAATTGTTGGCATAATGGTTCTATTTTTCTGCGTAACAACCTCTATGGTTCCATATGGCACCCTGGAGAACACTTTTATCTAACAGTGTGGCCCATTGTATCACAGTTACAAACGTTTTAATTATTGGCAAAAATGAAGAGCATGTCAGATATACCGTTAGGCTACTTACAGGCAAAGTTACTGTATCTGACAGGTTTAAAGGTCATATTTGTTCCATATTTGTTACCAGCCAGTATTTCCCTACCATACGCCATCTAAAATCAGACATTCCAAGTGCCGTTAAGACGTGCTGTCATATGAAATAACTCATAGAAATAATGAAATCACACATAGGAAATAGGAGGGACAGAGTTTTGGCAGTGATGTCCCTGAATACTAATAATGGGCCATTATCACACACAGTCCAATAGCGACCACAATCCATGTGAGTTAGAACACTATCGGTATTTCTCTTCAAAGTGAAACTAATAGCAACAGAGTGGTGAACATAATTACCGTATGTTGTTGTACTGATGTAAATAATGATGTGGAAATATGGTAAATTTACCACCTGAGCCTTTCTGCCGTTTGTGGTTTTCTTTTTCTTTCATTTTCTTTTCTCTTCTTTCTTTCTTTCTTTTTTCTTTTTTTTTTACGCGGCTTGTATTTCGATTTGGCCTTTACTTGTCTAAACAAGCGGCACCTCTGGCTACAGTTTGAAACCCTGTCATCATTATCTGAGACGCGGTTTTTATTTGAGAATTTACGGTACACGGATACCCTCAAGGTGAGCGAAGGGTGTGGCTACCTGCATCAAGAGTTTACTTCCTGATTTTAGATCGGATATCTTTCACACCAAATGCGAACTGCACTGGAGTACAGGTAAACCGTATCCCAGACCCCCGTTTTCTGGAGGACTCGGGTACGGTTCCTTGGTGCCCACTTGAATTCGGAAAACAGCTTTCACATCAAAACGAACCGAACCAACTGCTCAAGCGGACTCGGGTCCGCACAAAAGCTCTAGTGAGACAGCACTCTGAGAGAGAAAACGAAAGTAAACGTTGCTCTACCCCCAGCGCCATTTTCAACCGAAAATTACTTCGAGTGAAATGAGATTTATTTACTGCAACGTTGTGAAGTACTGTGGTAAGTGTTTTAAAATTGTCGTATTACATGTGGTTGATTGTAATGATTTGCTTTGTTCCTAATACAATGTTAACCGCATCATCTACTAAATCGTTACATGGCCTAAAGTCAACCGATCAAAAGTTCATGGAACATATGAATATATTCTGAATCGAACACACTTACTCGCTTGAAATATTAAAGCCGATATTTTTTTTTTTTTTTAAATATTGCTGTTGATGTTTTTGTGTCCTTCTTGTACACAAACCGGCCATTAAAGCGATGTTATTTGAGTTGAAGAAAGTCAGACCATTCATCGGGTAACGAGGAACAAAATTATTAATTTGACGAATTTGCAGTTAGAAAGTAACACATCAATCACAAAGAAGTCTCTCGAAGTGAGAGGAAACATTCTTTTATAAGAATATAAGAAGATATTTTAAGAGACTATTCTTCTACTGTTGTCACTAAGAAGCATAGGCACTAAGTTTTAGCCTGTGACGTCGTCGCATTAGGCCTAGTAATGTGTTGTTGACCGAATGGTCGCACTTGACGTAATCACACCCTTAACATGAAACTCATAACTGAATCGATTTACAGAGTCATGTAACACTTTTGTGTCTTTTGAGTCACACTCCACCGGTCCGTTTGACTCGGTTTGTGTTGTATTTATAAAAAGGCGTTTACGTGGCCTTCATACAAGTGATCAGTACCGAGATATAAAAGACAAGTTAGCAGTGCCGACATTGTTAGTTTAGTTGACGGAAAAACAGGGACGGGCACAAACGATTTGGTCTCTGTTTTGTTGTTGCTGATGAAACAACTGAAAGAGGGTTGCTGTCTGTATTTTTAAAGTTCTCCGTCTTAGCTGCGCAGGTAGAAAAATGGAGAAAACATAAAATTTAAAATTGATGGAGGGAAACGTTTAAACACTCGAATATGCACGCTTGTTAAACCTGTTTTGTTTGTTAATTAACCTCTGAATCAGTTGACATGTATGTAGTGTAGACTGTGTACCTTCACATGATTCCAAAGACACTCACACATCAGTGTTTAAGAAGCATTTTATGATTTTAATTAGCTTCAGTAATCGGTACGTTGCTATTTGCATAGATTATCATTAAACTGTGCAGCGTTTGCAGTCGGTAAAATGAGACATAAAATTCATTTCCGTCTTTCTCCTTGTGGAATCTTGCGTATACTGACCAGTAGGTGGCGACAGTGTAACAGAGTTCAGATAAACTCTTTTCTACATCTGATTGTGAGATATGTTTGCAAATCAAAACATATGATTGTGTAATTAAACTGCTGTGTGTGTGTGTGTGTGTGTGTGTGTGTTACGACCCTGTCTAGGGTGGGGTGAACATAAATGCGTGGGAGAAACCTCCTTCTCCTGCCACCAGCCCAAAACCCCACATTTGACACTGATATAAATTAGTCAGCTTTTTATTACTATATATATAACTATTTACAAAACACAAAAGACTTCAGGGCTGAGCCAGGCCAAAACAATAAACAAAACACATCTAACTAATAGGAAAAGGGAATAACCTCCAAAAGAATACCAAAATAAAGACAAACTCAACTTTCCTTCCTAACTAACATAAACAGGAGAAAATACGTTTAAACGGAAATGGCACCCACCCCCTTCGTGTGCTGCCTACAAAAAAGCAAACACAAAAGAAACCAACACGAAAATGCACTATTTACACCTATTTACAAGTTTCATTTGATGTGGACTCACGAGTCCACATCGTTACCAAAAGATTTCACAGTAACTAAAGACGCGGCGGCAGGAGTTCAAACAGATGTGTCCTGCGCAGCCGTCGTCTTTTAAACTTTCCCTCAGATGTTCCCCAGCCAATCGTGACCCGCCAGCAAACCTGAAAAGAAAAATGGGCAAGGGAGCGAGAGGGAGACATAGCGACAGAGGGAAACACCTGAGCAGTAACAAAAAATACGTCCAAGGACGTAACAGTGTGTGTGTTTGGGCTGCTGAACTTAAAAAGTGACTGAGTGTATAAACTGGTGTGTTTACAGACCTTAAAATATGATTGTATATATAAACTGTAGTGTGTGTGTGAGAGTGGACCTTACAACATATTATTGTGTATATAAATTTGTGTGTGAGTAAAACAGTGTTTGTGTGTGTGTGTGTGTGTGTATGTGTGTCCACAGGACCAAAACAGTTGCACTGTCTGAACAAGTGTCAGTGGACATTGTGAGAATGGAGAAAACTAAAAGGATTGACTGTGGGGACAGAGAGGAGAAGAACACTGTCTGTAGAATGAGTCAGTCTGGACAGTGTGAGGAGGAGGATCCTGTTGACTACAGGACACAGAGACCAGGATCTCCAGTACCCAGCTGTGTGTCTATGAAGAGTGACATATCCATACATGAACCTCCATTCTTCAGCAGAGAACCAGTCCCCTCTGAGTCACAGTGAGTGACTGTATTTATACTGCATTAACTATATGTATAATATAAGTTGATATTAACACTGTCTGTAATAGATTCATACTGATAATATCAGTGTGTGTAAACACAGCTAAAGAGAGATCACACAGGATCACACAGTTCACACTGCAAGGACAACCACCAAAACTGTGGAGAAAGATTTAAATAACAAGTATTTGGATGATTTAGTGTTTTAATTGACATTAACACTGATCAAAGGTTCATTTTCTGTCTGTGATAAAACTGCCTCATCATCTATCACCAAACACAACACAGTTTAGTTTAAATGGATCAGGTAAAACACATTGAAATGTCCAACTGAGAACTAAACACAACAGTTTAAAAACAGAGTGTAAAGTGACAGTACATTAGTCATGTTTAAAGAAAGTCAAAGGGAGGGAGTCCTGTCTGATCAGCCCAACTATTCATAACCACTCACATATATCCATTATTAATAGTCTCATTAGTGAGACAATTGCAGTAGTTTGTGTTTTGTCTACTTAAGGTGCAGGGCTGACTGTGACCAGCAGAGGGCAGCCATTCACAGTCTTCTGTTTTATGAAATTATATATTGTTAATTAAACATACACACACACACACACACACACACACACACACACACACACACACACACTATATCAGTAACATAAAGAGAGTAACTGTTATGCCTGACAGATGAGGAGTTTATTTGGGAAGTTCAGTTTTTAAGACAGATAGGAGTGAATCTGAACAGAAACAAACAAATCAACATGGCCGCCACACACTGTATATTTTGCCTCCACACACTCCTGTTTATGACTTTGTGTGTGTGTGTGTGTCTACCTGTGACTACAGGACACAGAGACCAGGATCTCCAGTACCCAGCTGTGTGTCTATGAAGAGTGATATATCCATACATGAACCTCCATTCTTCAGCAGAGAACCAGTCCCCTCTGAGTCACAGTGAGTGACTGTATTTATACTGCATTAACTATATGTATGATATAAATTGATATTAACATTGTGTATAATAAATTCATTTTGATAATGTCAGTGTGTATAAACACAGCTAAAGAGAGATAACACAGGTTACAGTGAGATGTGTGGATATTTTCATTCAGATATTTGGAATCAAAGAGAGTGAAACTAAAACACAAACAAAATGCTCTTCATATGTTGTAGTTCTTGGCTGTTATGAAACCAAACATTGATGTGATTAAATAACAACAGGAAATGTCACACACTGATTCAGTCACTTTACCTGTGTAGCCCTCCCACTAAGCTGATTTTTTGATTGTCTTAAATATGTTGTTACATGTGTGTTGTGGCCTGCTACAACTCTACACTATACACACACAGCAAGGGAGGAGCTTAGATGGAGTCCACTGGCAGGATATATGTCTAGGGGTTAAAGTCTTGCCAAGGGGGTCTAAGAGGCCTGGGTTAGCCTATGGAAATGGCTGTAATTTATGATGGATGAATGACCTCCCTTGCTTAATCCACTATTAAAAATACGAGCCCCCACTTTGATGTTACCCATCAAAGATACGAACGGTAAATACTGTGTCCTACAAATGAAACCAGTTATATACACTTTAGTTATAAATCCACTTTACCACAATGCACATACAAATCAGTTAACTTTACCAACAAACATTGACATTTATTTGGCCGCTCACGCCATCAGTAGTCAACAGAAGTTACACACACGCACACACATATATTCACACAATAAACAACCAACAAGGTGACATAAAAATAAAATAAAATTCCCGGGTTTTGACATACAAAGACAGTCTCGGGTACCCCTTAGTTGGCGCGCATGTCGAAATGGTGGACCAAGGCACGTATTTTGTACTCACTGAACCTTTTGACTGTTCACAAAAGAAGTACGGCAGGACCTCCACGGCTGAAGGGTGAAGCAGACTACGCTGTCTTTGCTGCTCCGTCCGCGCTGACATCTCAGTTGCAGCCGTCCTTGACAAAGTCCGGGAAAACTCAGTGTCCACTGTAGTAATCCACAAAATGGCGAGCACTCGAACTCTTCTAATTTCGCCAGCACCAAGCAAAAAAACACCTCCAAAACTGTCTTGGAAAACAAATATACACAGGGGAAAACAAACAGCAAAACGACACACGTACTTTGCCTTTTGAAACTTCTGGTTAACTTTGGAAAACTTTTTGGTTTAACTCAATACGATTCAACACTCTCTCTACGTTCATTTTTCTCCCCCGGCCCTCTCCAATTTTTTCCTTCATACCTTCTCGAACTCTCTCATTAACCGGACACGCCCATGTAAATTGCCACAGTCAAACGATAGGCCAGTTTTAACCAATCATGTCTTGTTTCCTTGTTTTGTCCTCCAATGAACTAGTTTTAACTGTAAAACGAACATCGTAATGAGCTCTTATGAAATGAAAACCCTTGCAGATTTTAACAGTATTATCACATTTTTCCCCACTTTTAAAATGGAAGGAGTACGAAATTTTCACAGCACTTATGAAATGAAAACATTTGCAGATTCTAACATTATTAAAGACATTATGATGAACACACGTGAAATGAAAACAGTTGCAAATGACTCAAACATTGCAATCACACTTCTACTGCATCTTGCCATTGTACGCAACAGTATACAAAATAAAACCTCTCACAGGGGTGTTACAGCTGTAAACTCCTCAGTGATTTTCAGATGATTTTTCAGCAGATGATTCCTTATTGTCACTCTGTCACATTGACCAGTGTTTATGACATATGATATGCTGTATATTCTACACTGACTTACCTGCTCAATTCTCCCAGACCTCAGTACACACTCAGTACACACCATTCAAATCATTCTCATCCAACAAGGACACAGTTCACACTGCAAGGACAACCATCAAAACTGTGGAGAAAGATTTTAAATAACGATTATTTGGATGATTTAGTGTTTTAATTGACATTAACACTGATCAAAGGTTCATTTTCTGTCTTAAATTCTGTGTCTGTGATAAAACTGCCTCATCATCTATCACCAGACATAACACAGTTTAGTTTAAATGTATCAGATAAAACACATTGAAATGACCAACTGAGAACTAAACACAACACAGTTGAGTTTAAATGGATCAGTTTAAAAACAGACAGAGTGTAAAGTGACAGTACATTAGTCATGTTTAAAGAAAGTCAAAGGGAGGGAGTCCTGTCTGATCAGCCCAACTATTCATAACCACTCACATATATCCATTATTAATAGTCTCATTAGTTTCCTTTATAAATGTGATATTGTCTGATATGAGTTAGAAATGAAAACAGAGACATGTACATACAGTTTGTTTGTCCTGTTTGATTTGTATATGGAGACAGTGTAAGACATTATGAATAATATATCAGTGTCAGTATGTTGTATATGGAGACATATATCTGTCTGGATGAAGACACAGAAACTGCGTCTTGTAAACCATGAGAGACAATTACAGTAGTTTGTGTTTTGTCTACTTAAGGTGCAGGGCTGACTGTGATCAGCAGAGGGCAGTCATTCACAGTCTTCTGTTTTATTAAATGATATACTGTTAATTAAACACACACACACGACACACACACACACACACACACACACAGATAAACACAGACATACTTTATGTCAGTAACATAAAGAGAGTAACTGTTAATCCTGTTAGATGAGGAGTTTATTTAGAAAGTTTAGTTTTTAAGACAGATAGGAGTGAATCTGAACAGAAACAAACAAATCAACATGGCCACCACACACTGTATATTTGGTCTCCATACACACTCCTGTTTATGACTGTGTGTGTGTGTGTGTGTGTGTGTGTGTCTACCTGTGACTACAGGACACAGAGACCAGGATCTCCAGTACCCAGCTGTGTGTCTATGAAGAGTGACATATCCATACATGAACCTCCATTCTTCAGCAGAGAACCAGTCCCCTCTGAGTCACAGTGAGTGACTGTATTTATACTGCATTAACTATATGTATAATATAAGTTGATATTAACACTGTCTGTAATAGATTCATACTGATAATATCAGTGTGTGTAAACACAGCTAAAGAGAGATCACACAGGATCACACAGTTCACACTGCAAGGACAACCACCAAAACTGTGGAGAAAGATTTAAATAACAAGTATTTGGATGATTTAGTGTTTTAATTGACATTAACACTGATCAAAGGTTCATTTTCTGTCTGTGATAAAACTGCCTCATCATCTATCACCAAACACAACACAGTTTAGTTTAAATGGATCAGGTAAAACACATTGAAATGTCCAACTGAGAACTAAACACAACAGTTTAAAAACAGAGTGTAAAGTGACAGTACATTAGTCATGTTTAAAGAAAGTCAAAGGGAGGGAGTCCTGTCTGATCAGCCCAACTATTCATAACCACTCACATATATCCATTATTAATAGTCTCATTAGTTTCCTTTATAAATGTGATATTGTCTGATATGAGTTAGAAATGAAAACAGAGACATGTACATACAGTTTGTTTGTCCTGTTTGGTTTCCATTAGTGAAACTCTCCCATTCCCCTCTGTTCAGTCAGCTCCACTCTCTGAATGATTAAACACTGTGTAGTGGGAATTCTTCACCAGCTGTCAGTCATTATTGTTCAATTCATCACACTTCATCACTATCATCCCAACTGTATATGAGCCCTAAACTCAACTACAAGGCTGATGAGAAGGGTTCAGCCTGCCAGCCTTGATGGAGTCATATGCCTCCCAAAGAAAGTATCTGTCAAACATGGAAACTCAGGTCTGATCCAGGATCAGTCAAGATGTGGCCTGTGTCAGCAGGTTCTGAGAGATTAATTTTTTTAACCACTCCCCCCCCTCTCTTTCTCTCTCTGTCGTTTCAGTGTGGAGACAGATCTGACTGAGGATCAGTCTGGATGTTGCCAAAATGTCCAACACAACACGTCCATGTCTGAGTCAGATGACGTCCTGCTGAGAATCATTGAGGGTCATAAAACCACCCTGAAAAAGAAGTATGAGTGCTTATATGAAGGTGTCGCACTGAAAGAAAACCAAACCCTCCTCAACAGCATTTACACAGAGCTCTACATCACAGAGGGAGAGAGTGAAGGAGTGAATGAGAAACATGAGGTTTTACAGATTGAAACAGCATCCAGGAAATGGGTTTCTCAAGACAAACCAATCAGCTGCAATGACATCTTCAAACCCCTGTCAACCAACAAACATAAAGAAGAGAAAAAAGCCTTGCCTCGCCAAGAACCTGGAGGAGACAGACAAAAGCCAGAAATCAGAACTGTACTCACCAAGGGCATTGCTGGAATTGGAAAAACAGTCTCTGTGCAGAAGTTCATTCTGGACTGGGCAGAAGGAAGGACCAATCAGGACATTGAGTTCATGTTGGTTCTTCCTTTTAGAGAACTGAACTTGGTTAAAGATGAACAGTTCAGTCTTCATGGACTCCTGCTGGAGTTTCACCCAGAGCTGAAAGACTTGGATCCAAAGAAATATACTGACTGTAAAATGCTGTTCATCTTTGATGGTTTAGATGAGAGTCGACTTCGGTTGAATTTTTCTGAGAGTGATGTGACCAAAACATCATCAGTGAATATACTGATATCAAATCTCATCAAAGGAAATCTTCTTCCCTCTGCACTCATCTGGATAACCTCCAGACCAGCAGCAGCCAGTCAGATCCCCTCTCAGTTCATCAGTCGTGTGACAGAAGTCCAAGGATTCAGTGATTCACAGAAAGAGGAATACTTCAGAAAAAGAGTCAGTGATGAGAGTCAAGCCAACAGAATCATCTCACACATCAAGACATCAGTGAGTCTCCACATCATGTGTCACATCCCAGTGTTCTGTTGGATTTCAGCCACTGTGCTTCAGGAAATGCTGCATCAAGACAATGTTAAAGAGATCCCTAAAACTCTGACTGAGATGTACACACACTTCCTGCTCATTCAGACTAAAATGAAGAAGCAGAAATATGAGGACAAAATTGAGACAGACTCAAAGAATCTTCTGGAATCAAGCAAGGAGATCTTCCTGAAACTTGCTAAACTGGCTTTTAATCAGTTACTGAGAGGCAATGTCATGTTTTATGAAGAGGATCTGAGAGAATGTGGCATTGATGTGAGTGAGGCCACAGTGTACTCTGGGATTTGTACTGAGATCTTTAAGGAGGAATCTGTGCTTCGTCAGAAGAAGGTCTACTCCTTTGTGCATCTGAGTGTTCAAGAGTTCTTTGCTGCTCTCTATGTGTTTTACTGCTATGTAAACAAGAACATGGAGGCACTGGAGTATTTTCTGAAGAAAAACACCAGACCTGTGTCAGACATTGTTTCCTTGGATGAGTTGCTGAAGAAAGCTGTGGATAAATCTTTGGAGAGTAAGGATGGACGTCTCGATCTGTTTGTCCGCTTCCTTCATGGCATCTCACTGGAGTCCAACCAGAAACTCCTACAAGGTCTGCTGACACACACACAGAACAACCAGCGGAGCATCAAGAAAATAAGCCGTTACATCAAAGAGTTAAATAAAGACGGTGTCCCACCTGAGAGATGGATCAATCTACTGCACTGCCTGACTGAAATGAATGATCACTCTCTCCATGAAGAAATTCAAGCTTTTGTCAAGTCTGAAAATTACAGAACTAGACTTTCACTTGCACACTGCACAGCACTGGCCTATATGTTTCTGATGTCAGAGGAGGTGCTGGATGAGTTTGACCTGAAGAAATACAAGACATCAGATGAGGGTTGTAGGAGACTGCTCCCAGCTGTGAGGTGCTGCAGAAAGCTCTGTGAGTTTTCAGTTTCACGTCACAACACCCACTCTTTAGAACAGTGGTTCTCAACCGGTGTGCCGTGGAATTTTGAAGAACCCAATGCATTTGTTTACAAGCTCATGAAATAGTATTTTTAAATACACCAATGACACTGCTTCTTAAACAAAAACGTTTGTAGGTAGTCACTTATTTACAACTTTTAATTTTTTTATCTAGAGTGCCTTTAGTCCCATTCTCAGTTTGATTATGTAAATGTAAATTCTCCATGATTGCACACACACTCTGTGAACAGTGAGCAGTGAATTTGTCCTCTGCATTTAACCCATCCAACACACCAGTAGTGAACACACACAACAGACGCAGGAGCAGTGGGCAGCATTCCTCTGTGCCCGGGGAGCGTTACGTGCCTTGCTCAAGGGCACACAGCCATGGCTTTCAGTTACAAGTCCGGTTCTCTAACCTTTAGACCACGGCTGCCTTATTATTATGAAAATAAATTTAGGTTATTATTGTACTGACCAGAGAAGACGGTCGCTTATGGCAAGCCGTTTTAACATTTAATCGCTAGACTGGATATATATTGCAGATATCTGAAATTCAATTGTTTCTAGTCAAAAAGAACATTTTAGATATCCACAATGATATTCCTCCCATTTCAGAGATCTACAACCCAGGTGTTAGGAGTCGTAATTTCAATGTCAGATATCCAAAATGAAACACCATTCCTGATATCCATAATGTAATTTTGAATATCCAGAATATCATGTGACTAGTAAAAATGTCATACTGGATATCCACAACTCATATTATGATTAGTAAATATGCAATTTCAGATGTCTCCCGTTACAATCACGACTAGAAACAATGTAATTGCAGACATCCACAAATATATAGTTCTTGCTCCGATGCACTTCAGTGCATTTTTAATAAATTACATGATTGCCTGTCTGATTTAACTATCTGTTTGATAATTATCTGACAGTCTGCTGTAGTGTAATATGGGTCAAATCTGACTAAAGACATTGTAGCCTATCATACTGTGTGTGACATTCTTCATAATCAATAACTAACTTTAAGTTGATGTGCCTTGACATTCTGGTTTGACCTTTGATGTGCCTTAGCCCCAAAAAGGTTGAAAAGCTCTGCTTTAGAAGTTTTATTTGGAGGGGAATTGGTGGGAATTCCATAGTTACATTTTGGCATGTCTTTGGAGAATACATATAAAGTAATAAGTTACAGTATTTTATGAATGAGGGTGGCTGCAAGAACAAAATGAAAGAAAAAACAGTTCAGAATTGACTTCAGTCATTTTCTCAATCCAGTAATTTCCATAATTTTCAGAACCTCTGTGATGTCTAGACAAAGCTGATGTGTTTAGACAGGTCACAAAGACAATAACAGCAGTGTCTGAACATCTCTGTCTCTTTCTCTTTCTCTCCATCTCTCTCTCTTTCTCTGCCCCCCCCTCTCTGTGTCTTTTTTTCCTAGTCTGAACCATTACGAAGTTACAAACATTGACATTTAAGACAGGGATACTGTGTGTTTGATGTTTAGAAGTTCATGAGAGTTTATCAGGTTTTTGTTGGTTGACTGAGAGTGAAACATGGGTGAGTGAAATGTCTGTTCCCTTTACACAGCAGGTTGTACTGACCATTAAAGTCACTATTTCCATTGTTTCATCCTTCATCCACAAAATGAAATTAAGAAAAAAATCATGACATGTCTGTGTTATCAGTATACTGGGCCAATGAAACAATCATATTTTCCTTCTTCACTGTTGTTACCTGTTATTACATGTTATTACCTGTTATTTATCTACTCATCAGCAGTGATGTTTTTAACACTGAGTCAATAATATAGTATTGTTTATGTTAGGAATGCTTCCTGGGAAATGCTGTGTTTATAGAGCAGCTACAAATGTAGTGTTTCAATATTTGAATATGAAGGATGGTTAAAACATCAAAATTTTGTCTGGATTAACATTTTTAATTGAAAAGGAGGGTGACTGAGAGTGCAGTGTGAGGTGTGCTGCTCCCTGTGTCACTGTGCCTTTGTGCTGTTTCAGGGACCTTGCTGTCACCATGGGGTGTCGGTCAGAACACAATCCAAGCATCCAATTTGGGTTTTTGATATTTATTAAAACGCACAGCACGACATGAGCACACTTGAATTACAAAAAGGGGGTTCGGTTGAGATGGTCTGGTTTAGGTATGTGGATGTTTACGTATGTGTGTGTGTGGTTGCTGAAAATAAACATATAAAATATAATGAATAAGCAGTTAAAGATGCATGTAAACATAAACGTAAATACATATACATACACATGAACAACACTATTTACAGGGCATATTTGGTTGCATGATTAGATAAACTGTAATAACTTGTTGCCGGTCCGCGTTCATGAGCCCACTAGTAGCGCTAGTGTGCGGTAACCACATTGGTCTATTAGCTGCAGCATGCTACATTGCTAACGTCAGCATGCTAAGTGGCTATGCTAAGAAAATAATTCACAGGGCGCCGCCATATTGGGGCGCTACACTGCGCATGTGCTAGTGGAACTCTGATCGTGGACCGGCACTATGGCAACAGAGGAGGGGTTACGCTAAGGTCACACACGTCACTGTACAGGTACACAAACACTGTATCGTTTATGCTATGTTCGATACGGCTATGTGGCTATTATGTATTGGTAACGACTAGCATACATATACAAATACGTGTCTTAGTGACGGCAGATGGCAGGGAAATTACAGTGACTGTTCATGCAACCGTTATTAATGAAAATGTATACAATAAAGACATATATACATATATGATAAACTATATACAGTTAATTACAAATCTTCCCCTTATTTATGAAAGATGCACCCTTAGCCCAACAATGTTTAGCACTTACAGTCGTCACTGACGCACACCGCATAAACGTAAACTGTCCAGGTTTTGACCCCTTCTCTCCGGAGTGGGGCTTGATCTGACGATCGGGGGGGGTGCGAGTCTTGTATATGCTGACCTGTATCTTTAACCCTATTGGTCGTAAGGTCAGAGGGCAGCCTGGATGGACAGGTCAGATGGCTAATCCTGACCTGGACGAGAAGTTTATGGGTGCGGTCTTTGGTGGACGTGCAACTTTGGGGAGCATTGGGGGGAGGGGGAGCTCTGCCAGCCTGATGGAAAAACACAGAACTTGCACAGTGCATTGGTTATCATGTCGAAACTGGTAGTGTGAAATATTTCACTGACTGAAAGTACTTGTGTTTAAATGGGAAAAATACTGCGAGGGTCAACTGACTGAATATAGATGGTGATGTTAAATGATAACTTTATGAAATTATGTAAGTGTATGTAAATCTGAGTTATACTTCCCTGGACAACCATTTAAGCACTGTCTTCTGAGGCAGAGGTTCTCAACTGATGGCCCTTTTATACATTAATAATGTTATGATAAAATGTCACCAAAGTCCAGCCCTAGAAGTGATTTACAGGATAATGTTATTCTTTAAAAAGTCAGTGTTTTGTTTTCCTTCTCCCTGTGTAGACTCAGAGACTTTAACCTCACTCAGCAGTCCTGTGAAACTATTGCCTCAGCTCTGAAGTCAGTGAACTGCCCCCTGAGAGAACTGGACCTGAGTAACACTGGTCTTCAGGATTCAGGAGTGACGATGCTCTGTGCCGCACTAAAGAATCCAAACTGTCAACTGGAAATACTGAGGTCAGTAATTCTGAATGGAGCAACTTGTTGATCATGTTTCCAGTCATTCTATTCATATAAATAACTATTCATATAAATAACCATGAGTCTGTCCCTGTTTTTGATTTCTGTTTGTTTCTTTTCTGTCCTTGTGTGGTGGGAGAATGAAGAGATGAGAGACAGACAGTCTAATGGGAGCTAGGCTGCAGCCAATCAAATCATGTTATTTTCCAGTTATTCATTGTGTGTTTGATTTTGATTTGACCATAGAGATCAATGACTTCACATTTGTCCAGTCCTGAGTCCAGTATAATGAGTGTACTCCTTTATATGTAGTGTGATGAGTTTTCTGATTTTGTTCTTTTTCCTCTGAGCTCTACACAGTCACTGATCCCCATAGTTAACACTGCAGTAGTGTATGAATCAGTAATGAAGTGAACACATCAAATCACATTATCTGACTTTATGAGAAAGATCAAAGCTGAGTCTGATGACAATAGTAAGACCAACAGTCAGGAGCAGAGTCACTCTCCAGAGGGAACAAACAGCATCATCTACAATGGCAGGTTTCTGATATTTCTAATCTTCTCACACAGTAGACTCTAAGAGTACATTTACCAGTGTGAATAGGTTTGTTTCATTCAGAACGGCCTAGATTCAGTGTTTTGCTGTGCGTGTTACTTACTTTAATTCCACTCAAGCTGGACACTGGGACAAATGTTTGTTGTGGTGTCAGGTGGGCGTGACTGACTTTGGGTGATGAGACTTGTGAGGACTCAGACCCAGTTAAAAGAGTTTACTGTATCAACAGCTCCAATGATCAGATCTATAGTGTAGATGTAATTGTGCAGAGATTTCCAGATGTCTTTAAAGGGTTTGGTACTCTAGCATTCACATATAAGATATGACTGAAGGACGACATGCAGCCAGTAGTCCATGCTCCCAGGAGGGTCCCAGAGCCACTTCGAGTTTGTCTAAAGAAAAAGTTAGACAGAATGGTGTCTCTAGGAGTGATAAAGAAAGTGGAAGAGCCCACAGAATGGGTTAATTCAATGGTCTGTTTCAAAAAAGCAAGTGGTGATCTCCACATGTGCATGGACCCAAAAGATTTAAATGTAAATATCAAACCTAATGCAGACATGATCAAATTCCTACAAGGGAAGAAAACAAAGTACAGCACAAATTAGTGTACATTTAACATTACGTTTGGGCGTTTTTTGTTTTGGAAGGGACTGCCATTTGGAATTTCCTCCACTCCTGAAATATTTCACTGTGCCATGCGACATATTGTTGAGTGCATACAATTTACAATTTACAATTTAGTTATTTGGCAGACGCTTTTTTCCAAAGCGACTTACAATTGGTGCATCAGTCGGATTTCTAATACCTTCAACAGAGATCATAATAAGACTGAGCGTCAAATTGCCCTTTCGCATTGCGCCCCTGGAATACTTTTACAAACAGAAATACAAGACAAAGGTTTTTTTTTTTTTTTTTTTTTTTTTTTTTCTCTAGGGAAGGGAGGTTAGGCATTGGGGGAAGGGAGGTTAGGCATTGGGGGACAGGTGTGTTCTAAAGAGGTGGGTTTTCAGTTTCCTGCGGAAGATGGTAAGAGACTCCGCAGTCTTGACTGCATGGGGGAGGTCGTTCCACCACCTCGGGGCAATGGCAGAGAAGAGGCGTGGTCGGGAGGAGCGGCTGCCGGGTTCCCGGAGTGAGGGGACCGTCAGTTGTCCGGAGGACGTGGAGCGGAGGGTCCTAGTTGGGGTGTAAGGCGTTATAAGAGACTGAAGGTATGATGGGGCAGAGCCTCTCGTGGCCTGGTAGGCCAGCACCAGTGTCTTGAACTGGATGCGGGCTGCTACCGGAAGCCAGTGGAGTGCAGTAAGCAGCGGAGTGACATGAGAGTGCTTAGGGAGGTTGAATACCAGGCGTGCAGCGGCGTTCTGCACAAGCTGGAGTGGCCTGATGGCGCAGGCCGGCAAGCCAGCCAGTAGAACGTTGCAGTAGTCCAGGCGGGAGATGACAAGCGCTTGGACTAGGAGCTGGGTTGCCTGTTGCGTGAGGAAAGGGCGGATTCTCCTGATGTTGTATAGGGCGAATCTGCAGGATCGTGTGACTGCTGCGATGTGCCCGGAGTATGTCAGCTGGTTGTCGAGGGTGACGCCAAGGTTTTTGGCTGCTGAGGTGGGAAACACCGCAGATCCCTCGATGGTGATTGTCTTGTCGATCGCTGGGGAGTTCTTAGCAGGAAAAAACAGGAGCTCTGTTTTCTCCGGGTTAAGAAAGACTCACCAAAGTGCTTCACAGCATCCAGAGACATAGGTTACAGCTGAACAAAGTAAAATGTCAGTTTGCTGTTAGAGAAATCATGTTTTTAGGTGACAAGCTTTCAGGAGATGGTGTTAAGCTGGACAAGAACAAGGTGCAAATGATCCTCAACACGCCCAGATCCACTAACACAAAGTCTGTAGTACATGCAATGAGGATGATCAGTTTCATAGGAAAATTCAGACTGAACCTGTCTTCACAAACAGTTTACCTGAGAGAACTGTTACATCACACAAGTGAATTCAAGTGGACTGAGGATCATGAACAAGAATGGGAGAGACTAAAAATCAGTCTAACTACAGAGTCAATACTCAGCTTCTCTGAATCAAAGAAACAAACCAAGATATCCACTGATCCACTGACGGTTGTCACATATGCCTCAAGGACGATGACTCAGTCTGAGAGAGAATGTCTAGGGCTAGTGTATGGGGTTGAGAAAGTCCACAGCTATGTGTACGGCTCAAATCAAAAGTGATTGTGGATGAAACTGCAAAAGACAAAGTTTGCAAAGAGTCCTAACACATCTTAAGAAGAACTTTGCAGAACACTACAACTTTTAACATGTAAGTTCAAGTCTGCTGTACGCTCAGTCAAACGGCAGAGCTGAGAAAGGAGTTCATATTGTCAAACAGCTGCTTAAGGAGGTGACAGACAGTAAATCAGATCCTTATTTAGCTCTGTTAAGTTACCGAGCTTCAGCTTAAGTTTAAGTTTCTGTGATTGCACACACCACACACAGGAGCAGTGGGCAGCCTTCCTTGGTGAGCGCCCGGGGAGCATTAGGGTTAAGTGCCTTGCTCAAGGGCACACAGCCATGGATGTTGGGCCTGGGAATCAAACCGGCAACATGATGTGTCTAATGCTGAACTTTTCTGGGTCACAAATTTCTGCTTCATGGTTCAAAAGAAAAAAAAAAAGAATCTCTTGAAAAAGAGGCAAAAAGCAAGTGATGACTTTCAGTGCATGACACTGTGAGAGTTGAAGATTCAAACACCTGGAAGATAAAGACACAGTTTTAAAGGAAGTGGGTCCAAGATCTTACACAGTCAGGACAGAGGATGGACAAACCCTTAGGAGGAATCGTCAGTCTCTTCTGAAAACAAGAGAGACTCTGCAGGAGGAGACTAATGGAGGAGATACAGTCTGTGATTCATCATCTGATCCAGTTTACAATGTTACATCAGAACCAGCACCACTGCAAGACAACGCTGGTCCAGCTGAACAAACATACTAACCTGTGTTGAGAAGATCCACACACACTGTCAAACCACCTGACAGGCTGAATCTGTAAAAGAAAAGAGAAAAAAAATCATGAAACAGGACACTGACATTGTCCATCTGAAATGGAATTTGAGAAATAGCTGGACTGACACTTAATGTTTAAAAAAAGAGATAAAAAGGCACTTATGTTTGTTTCTTTTGGACATTTCTTTGGACTTTATTTCATTTTAATCATATGCAAGGGTTTTGTGGGAGAGAATTCTCAGCCTGGGAAAGATATGACAGAGAATCCAGCCACACTGTTCACCTTCTTAAAAAAAGACAGACAAAGTTTTCAGAGTCTGATGCAGTATACGTTTATTGCATAAACTCAGAGCAGCATACAACAAACTGAGCCGGTCCTGGGAGTGACTAACTAACCGGTATTCATCACTTATACAAAAATCATATCAGGGATTATCCAATGATTGTTAAGACAGTCATTAGAGGACTTCCCATCTGCTTTACCGATCTTGTTAGACACTGTCATTTCCTAATGAAGTAATCAGGGACTGACATGTTGACCCAGGCCAAACTCAAAAATGAGCGAGAATACTGTCTTACATCAGCACCTGCACTGATAAATAAACAAAAATGAATGAGCGCTTGTTAGAGAATACAAAGAATAAATGAGAGCACTCTTTCATCTTATCATAGTGAGCTTGGCTATATTCCAACACAGTCAGACTTCTCATCTTCTCCAAAAAAGGCTCACACCATGTAACCAATGTTTGACCATCAGCACTCTCTGCACTGAGACAAACTCAATGACCTTTCTATTCCTCCATTTACAGATCACATCTTTATAAAAGAATTTCATACATTTACTTTAATATAAATGATTATATGGTTATAAATTCTTAATGCAAAATAATTATTGATAAAGAGAAAATTATTATGTTGATTAAGTCACACAGAAATGATTACATAACTGTTATGATATTTTCATAAACCAAAGAAACATTTTATTTCTCCAACAGTTTATTCTTATTACACGTAATCACTTGCTCTCATGCCTCAAAGGAAAGGGGATGTAGTGATATAAAATTAACCAGTTGTGTAGTGACGTACCAGACCCAGTAGATGGCGGTATTCTGGGTTTTAGAATACCCGAGTGACGTTTTGAGTGGCTACTTTACGACGCTTTGATTAGTAGAGCGACAGTTTTAACTGAAATGAGAAGAGCGGTAATCTCGTGTCACGAGCCTGTAGTAGAAACAGTGATTAATTCAAACGGTTCATTCATTTAATGATAATGAACATCACAGTGACCGGCACTCATCGAGTGTGTTGGAAATCTGAGATTCCTCGGATACCTGTCTCGTTTGCGCTTCTATCAAGTAAGTTTCTTGTTTCTTTTGTATATTTGTGGAATAACTGTCAGGGGAATGTTATGGGAATGCAAAAAAATTCTCTGTCTTCCTCTTTCTCTCTGCACTCGAAGTCCAGTCACTGAGAAAAAAAGATAAATTATTTGTGTAATTATTTTTACCTCAACAGTTCTGACACACTCAGCTGAATGTTTGTGCTTGTTTTTGTATCAAGCAGAACCCAGTTTGAAAGGTTATGAATCCATCACAGCAGGGCTTTCTACAGGTCAGTTTGTTCAATTTGAACCGGCGAGAGAAGCTGTCAGAGCTCGGCTCTTTTTGCTGTATTCATTATTGGGGTCATTAACACTAGAAGCGCCGCGCCGGTTTGACCTACTTATACCTAGAAGCGCCGAGTGCCGGTCATTTGACCGCTGTGACTACCTACTAGGAGCGCCGTGCTGGTTTTACCTACTTAAAGCGCGGCTGGGCCGCCGAGTCATTAGACAAGGGCACTGTTACTGACAGATAATGATCGCTAGATAGCGCTTCTTGCACGAAGCAAATAGTTTGCTTACAAGATCAACTCGCGTTCGGCCAATGTATCATTCATTTCAGTGTTAATAGTCGATTATTATTTCATTAAAACGTTTGTTGTCCAGCCCTTCCATCATTCAACACAATGTTTTGATTATTTATTTGTGGCAACCGTGTTTTCAAAGGCATAAATTCTGGAGGAACTCTTGATCAAATTCGACTGAGAAAACTATCTGAACAAGACTAGTTCAGGCAACTTTTTCATAGTATTTGTTTTTTAACATTTAATCTTCTACCTTGGAGAATTAGTTTATTATACGGGATGTCACACGTTGCGAGTTAGACTGCGGTTGGACTGTGAATGCGTAGCCCGACTTTATCAACATTCAGTTGTCGACTGACAATGATCACGTCGTTGCCCCTAGTGATTCATTTATTGTAAGGGCATGGTCCTGGTAGTGCAAAAACCAGAGACAATTGTGATTGTAAATTAACTATTGTACGGAGCGATTACAGATTTGAACATTCTAATTGTTGGGTGACATGTCGGGTGACGGAGTAAGCTTTAAACTGGACTGTGCTTACTCAATAGAAAAACCTATCGGAATGACAAGACAAACAATAATTGGTTGAGAATTACAATGCGTGTAAATCAAAACTTGTGGAAGTTTAGAGTGTGATACTGCTTTAGGCGGCGCTGGAGGAGTAGAAAGCGTTTCAGTTCCGAACTCGTCTGTCTCCGTGAAATTATCGCTTATACCACATAATAAGCCCAGCCGAGCATATCAAGCTTTACACTTGCATTTTAATAAATTAATTATCTACCACAACGAACAGATCATTCTATGCCATGATAGAAGCAAACACTACGACTTTTCAAGGCATTCAGTGGGCTATGAGAAGCCTAACACCTAGCCTGCCAAGTAACCTACGAGTAACACCTCCCAACCCCCTCCCAATAAAGTGCCATAGTTTATTGTTAGTCTCCCGCACTAGAATGATTTGGCCAAAACTAGTTCATACCACGAGTAGCCTACCACCGTCTATCATGAGTCTCAGCTAAATCTAATTCCACACATGTAACAGAAAAAGTAGGCACCGCTTGGAAATGAAAAAATATGCATGGATGTTGTTTTTACAAAATATGAATGTCGCAATGGATTTTCGTAAACAAAGCTGTGTCAGGTGTGTAGGCTTTCAGAGTAAATAACGTAGCATAAGATGGCCGAATTTTTACCATTTATTGAAACTAAATTACAGCACGAAAAAAGCCCTTCTTTTTGGTAAATCGACAGCTGTGTAGTTTATTTACAGTAAATACTTAAGAAAGAATGAATTATACACTATACACGATACATACACAAGATAGTGTATACAGTGAAATGTACTAAGTAAATAAATAGATAAAGTACTTTTCGAGCCATTTAGTATCCTGTGTGTCGGGATGCTGTAACCACTTTTACACAGTCTGTCCAAGTAGGGAATGTTGTACCTCGCTGTTTTCTGTTCCCATTTCAAGTGGAGAGATATTCAACCGACAGCCGAGAACAATAGTCTAGGTGTGATCCCAACCCCCTCCCAACGACCGCGTCATGTATCACTTGGTCAGCCAACTCAGAAGTTCCCTTCAACGTGGACCAAAAGATTGTTTGCCAGTGCCAACGAGGTGAAGAAATTTTCGGCCTACTGCCGGCCTACTGTCATCTTTTCCTAGATAGAGAATTGCGTTCAGCATGTATTTTGTTTCAACGTCAGCGGCCACCCAGAATTTAATAGCAAATTAGTTTAATGGCCATGTTCTGTGTGAAACGACACAGTAACAACTTGATAGAGAACAGTTGTTCATCTACAGTTATGTTCTCACTAGGTGTGTAAGAAGCAATACTTTATCGAAAATCTAATTTATCTGTCACAAGGTGGGCAGCCCTTGCATTCTTGTCATCAAAGCGCAGATAGCGCATGATATCGTGGAATCTCTGTCGAGACATCCGTCTCTGAAAATGGGATTTCCCACGTTAGCAGACCAGTAGTCGTCCGGGTTTATGATTTTACCGCCCGTAATACCTCCCAAATAAAGGAGACCCGCAGTCTGTCTAAGAGATTTTACCTGTACACCTGATCAGTCTATCATTATATAAGCAGAATTTATGAAATTTCATACAGGACTTTGTAGTCGGTTTCTTACGCTATTTTAAGCCGTCGTTTTCTAAGCAACCAAAGCCAGTGGGAAACCGAGAGACTTGCTAACGGCCAGAGGGCGTCAAATTTGAGAGACCGACGAGCGTCGAGTGTCTGGGAAATGTCGGATTCTCTGTGTCTTTATTCTTTACCTTCGTGTACAAAGTAAGTGTCGTGTTCTTTTTAAATACCTGTGGAAAACATCCAGTGAAATGTTTTAGTGTATTTATTCAGACGGGTTGTGAATGAATAAGATATTGTAATTAGTCTCTGAATACCGTTATTTACACGCGCTTTTAGCCTCAGTGCAGTGGCGACGGTCACAGAGTTGAAAAGTTTCTCTTCGATTTGACGGCACGTAACTCAACATTTAGGATAACATTTTCAACTGTAAATGAAAATTCTTTCAGTTTCAGTTTCTGTGCTAAATATCATCATACGTGTCGTCAAATTCACCAGCTGTGCTTTTGATCTTTACATGTTTAATGAGTTCGCCAGTAAATAGGGTGTCTGTCTCTCTTTTGTTCTGTGTGGAACATGACTAGTCCTTTTAAGATGAACTTGACTGACAGTTTTGTAAGTGTTGTCCTTTTTGATCACTTATTTCTTATTTAAATTTTCAGTAGTCTCTCCAGTTTAAAGTGTACAGTTAATTACAACTTGCACTCATTCCAAAAATATCACACTGTGCGTTTGAGCAATTTAAGCAAATTTTTCACAACATTTAACACCTTTTTGGTCAAACTCTATCAGTACAATTTTTAATTCTTAAATGAATGAATGCTTTTGCGCTCTCTCTCTCTCTCTCTCTCTCTCTCTCTCTCTCTCTCTCTCTCTGTCTGTCTGTCTCTCTCTCTCCAGACTTGCTCTCTGTAAACTCACTGAACAGTCCTGTTCATCTATAGCCTCAGTTCTACAGTCAGTAAACTGTCCCCTGAGAGAACTGGACCTGAGTAACAATGACATTCAGGATTCAGGAGTGAAGTTTCTCTGTGTGGGACTGAAGAATCCATACTGTAAACTGGAGATACTGAGGTCAGTATTAGTCAGGAATGTAAATTCAGTATTTACAATGACTATGTTCACATTAAATTGAGACCAGGTTGATGTATAGTGTGGTTATCAAAGTACTGTTGTGTGTGTGTGAAACATACTGATCATAAAAGTAGATGAATTTCCCCCAGTATCTGTACAACTAATGTTAGTAACTGGTCTGTGAATTTAGTTAATGTGATAGTTTAACAAAGTCAACATTTATAGTAAAATAGAGTGGAACCTTTACAATGAATCCCACTTCACAAACCGGATGACGAGTTGATGTTTTCTGTCTGTCTGTATGTTTATTTCTCTCTCTCTGTCTCTCTCTCGCCAGACTTGCTCTCTGTAAACTCACTGAACAGTCCTGTTCATCTATAGCCTCAGTTCTACAGTCAGTAAATTGTTCCCTGAGAGAACTGGACCTGAGTAACAATGACCTTCAGGATTCAGGAGTGAACTTTCTCTGTGTGGGACTGAAGAATCCACACTGTAAACTGGAGATACTGAGGCCAGTATTAGTCAGGAATGTAAATACAGTGTTTAAAATGACTATGTGATCGTTTAATAAAGTCAACATTTATGGTAAAACAGAGTGGAACCTTTACAATGCATAACACTTCACAAACCAGATGATGAGTTGATATTCTCTGTCTGTATGTATGTTTATTTCTCTCTCTCTCTCTCTCTCTCTCTCTCTCTCTCTCTGTAGGTTGTCTGGTTGTTTAGTGACAGATGAAGGTTGTTCTTCTCTGGCTTCAGCTCTGAGTTCAAACCCCTCACACCTGAGAGAACTGGATCTGAGCTACAATCACCCAGGAGACTCAGGAGTGAAGCGTCTCTCCACACAGATGAATCCACACTGTCGACTTAAGTCAGTACAGTCTGTGTGTGTGTCTGTGTGTGTGTGTGTGTTTATGTGTGAGACTTATCCACTGCCTGTTGCGTGTTTTTGTAGTGTGGACCATGGTGGAGACTTCATGATCAAACCAGGATTAAGAAGATGTGAGTACACACACACACACACACACTGTGTTTGGTTCACCCATGGAAAAGAGACCATTTATCTAAATTCCTGAAAAATACAACCTTTGCTCATCTTCTCCATTTCATGAAAAAAGAGAGATAATAACGCGTTTATAATATCACGTTTTCTTAATTTTTACAAATTCATAAATAATTTTATTGTGAGTGAACAAATGAAAGACAGAAAGTGAGTGAATAAAATAAATAAACTGGTCAAAAACGGGTTCAGGTAACGAGAGGGAAACACACTGGGTCAAGGGTCAAACAACAGTAACACAGACATTGTCAGGACACAGGCAGGGACTCAAACACAGATCCAGATAAATTTCTCTGTAAACGGCAGTTTATTACAAAACACTTAAGCACAGAAAACAGTGAGACGAACTGACAAACACTAGTGAAAAACTGGCACACTTAAATAGGCAGAGGGCAATCAGGAAACATGGAACAGGTGTGTAAGGTAAGGGGTATTGACTGAGGGGCGGAGTCAGGAGCACATGACAAAAATAAACAAACTGCACATGGTAAAAAAAACCCCAAAACAAACCTACAACACTGTGTCAACACTTGCAGACAGGGGGAGACAAAACACAAAGTTCCTGAGGAAGAACTGACAGTACCCCCCCCCCCCCCCCCCATGGACGCCTCCTGGCATTAACTGTAGGTAGTACAGGATGCTGACAGTGAAAATCTCGGATGAGAGAGGGATCCAGAATGTCCCGGGCAGGAACCCAGCACCTCTCCTCAGGACCATAGCCTTCCCAGTCCACCAGGTACTGGAGACCATGACCCCGACAGCGGATATTAAGCAGGGAAGGTACTGTGTAGGCTACAGATCCATCAATGAGTTGAGGGGGAGGAGGGGGCTTGGGGGTGGGACAAAGGGGCCTGCAAATGAAAGTTTTAATGCGGGAAACATGGAACGTGGGATGGATGCGACGGAGAGACAGGGGAAGTTTCAGACGAACCGCAGATGGGTTGACGACCTTGGAGATGGGGAAGGGACCAATGAATCGAGGAGCCATCTTGGGGGAAGCCACTTTTAGAGGGATATAACGGGTGAAGAGCCACACTCGCTGCCCCACTGTGTAACGAGGGGCTCTAGAGCGGTGACGATCCGCCTGCTGCTTGATCTTGACCCGGGAACGGAGAAGGGCGGCCCTGGTGCGCCTCCAAGTCTGGCGGCAGCACCGGATGAGGGAACCCCGACCTCCTCCTCCTGGGCTGGGAATAGAGGGGGCTGATAGCCGAGGCAACACTGGAATGGTGACAGGCCAGTGGAGGCGGATGGTAGAGAGTTCATGGAATATTCAACCCAGGGTAGCTGCTGACTCCAGGAGGAGGGGTCCTGAGAAGTCAGACAGCGCAGCACGGTCTCCATTTGTTGGTTTTCCCGTTCTGACTGCCCATTGGACTGTGGGTGAAAACCTGAGGTAAGACTGATCTTGGCACCCAGAAGTGAGAGGTGAATTGAGGACCCCTGTCAGAGACTACATCCACTGGGAGTCCATGTAATATGAAGACATGTTGTACCAGTAATTCTGCAGTCTCTTTAGCAGTAGGTAACTTGGGTAGTGGAATCAGGTGAACAGACTTAGAAAAGCAATCAACAACAGTGAGAATAGTGGTATTACCCTGAGAGAGGGGCAGACCAGTAACAAAGTCCAGCGCTATGTGGGACCAGGGTCTCTTGGGAACCGGTAGGGGTCGTAACAGACCAGCAGGAGGTTGACTGGAGGTCTTATTCTGGGCGCACACTGAGCAGGCCATTACGAAGCTGCGGATGTCATTGTCCATGGAGGGCCACCAGAACCACCGCCTGATGAACGCGACTGTACGTCTAGCACCGGGATGGCAAGACAGCTTAGAGGAATGCCCCCACTGCAGGACCTGTGAACGCACAGACAGGGGCGCAAAAAGGAGGTTAGCACCCTGCAACAGCTCAAAGGTAGAGGACATTAGGGGAAGAAGGTATCGGTTCTTCACCGTGATGTTGTTGAGACCCCTATAGTCAATACAGGGGCGCAACGAACCGTCCTTCTTTGCCACGAAGAAAAACCCAGCGCCAGCCGGAGATGAGGAGGGCCGAATAATGCCTGCAGCCAGGGATTCCTGAATGTACTTGTTCATGGCCTCAGCCTCAGGGGGGGACAGGGAGAACAGACGACCTCTAGGAGGAGATGTACCAGGCAGGAGGTCAATGGCACAGTCATAGGGGCGATGCGGAGGCAGGGAGGTAGCCCGGGACTTGCTGAACACTGCCTTGAAATCCAGGTATTCGGAGGGAACGTCAGACAGATCAAGAGGCTCCTCCTGAGCAGGAGGACTTACAGGCAAAGGAACCAGGGCATTGCGGAGGCAGTGAGTAAGGCAGAATGGACTCCAGCTTAGAATTTTGTTATTAGCCCAGTCTATGTGGGGATTATGCTTAACCAGCCATGCGTGTCCAAGAACAATTGGGGCTTGGGGTGAATCTAGCAAATAAAACACTATGGTGTCCCGATGGTTTTCGGAAATAAGTAAACTCACCAACAGGGTAACGTGTGTGATTCTAGCAAGCTTCACTCTGGTTAGGGCATTAGCTTCAAGGGGATTCTGTAACAAGGTTGGGGAAAGATGTAGTTGGGAGTTCCCGTCAGCCCCGGAGTCAATCAGAACAGACACAGCATGGTGATGATTGTCTTTGAGGAGAATCGCAGGCAGAAGGGTGCGGAAGGTAGGGGAGGAACAAAAAGGAGCGACGCTCACCAATAACTCCCCCTTTACGGGTGAGCACTGCCTTTTACTGGCCAAAGGGTGACATAATGACCAAGCTGACCACAGTACAGGCAAGAATTAGAGTCTCTCCTCCTTTGTTTCTCTGCGGGAGACAGGTGGGCACCACCCAGCTCAGACGGCTGTCTAGGCGGATGGCTAGGTCCACTAGGGCGTCAAAGGTGGCAGGAAGCTCACGGGTGGAAAGCTCATCCTTGATGATCTCAGATAGGCCATTGAGGAAGGCATCATATTGCGCCTCCTGATTCCAGCCACTGGTCGTGGCGAGGGTGCGGAACTCAATGGCGAAATCAGAGACTGACTGACCCCCCTGGCAAATCTGCAGCATCTCCCGAGCAGCCTCTCTCCCATGCACCGACCTGTCGAAGACCTTCCTCATCTCCTCGGTGAAGGTCGCATAGGTGTTGCAGATCGGGGATCCCGCATCCCAGACTGCTGTTCCCCACTCTCTCGCACGGCCGGTCAACAAAGTTATCACATAGGCAACCCGGGACTGACCTGTTGGAAAGGTGGAAGGCTGGAGCTCAAACACTAGGGAGCACTGAGACAGAAAAGACTTGCAGGTCCCTGGTTCTCCTCCATAAGGTTCGGGAGGCGGCAGACAGGGTTCACGGACAGGCAAGGTCGGCTGGACAGGCTGAGGAGGTGGGTTCTCCTGAACCCACTGGAGGTGTTGTAATCTTGTTGCCATGTCAGCTAAACAGGCTGTCATAGCCTCCAGGGACTTGTGGACAGAGTCCAGTTGGCCCTGTTGCCTACCAATCATTATTCCCTGATGCTCCAGGATAGTCTTGAACTGATCCGGACCTGCTGAGTCCATCTTCTTGGTCAGTTCATACTGTCAGGACATAGGCAGGGACTCAAACGCAGATACAGACAAATTTCTCTGTAAACGATGGTTTATTACAAAACACTTAAGCACAGAAAACGGTGAGATGAACTGACAAAACACCAGAGGTGGACAGTAACGACGAACAGTTACTTGAGTACTGTACTTAAGTACATTTTTCGAGTATCTGTACTTTACTTGAGTGTTATTTTTTTTCATCAACACATCAACAATAACACACTCAGGCTCCTTAAAATGACATAATATAATAATAATACTGACATTTAAATAAAGTAAATATAATATTTAATAATTCAATAATAATATGATAATATAATATTCTCCATTCAGTATAAAACACACACACACACACAGTTGAGAGTGTGTGATGTGTTTTCTCCTCTAATTTCTCTTCTTCTCTGTAGATGCCTGTGATCTCACACTGGACCCAAACACAGCACACACACACCTCTCTCTGTCTGAGGGGAACAGAAAGGTGACATGTGTGAGAGAGAATCAGTCGTATCCTGATCATCCAGAGAGATTTGACTGGTCTCAGGTCATGTGTAGAGAGAGTCTGACTGGACGCTGTTACTGGGAGACTGAGTGGAGTGGAGATAATGGTGCTGTTATATCAGTGACATATAAAGGAATCGGGAGGAAAGGAGAGAGAGATGACTGTTTGTTTGGACTCAATGAAAAGTCCTGGAGTCTGTGGTACCATCGTAACAGTTACTCTGCCCATCACAATAAACAGGTCACTGTCATACCTCACCACCCCTCACACACACACAGAGTAGGAGTGTATCTGGACTGGTCGTCTGGAACTGTGTCCTTCTACAGCGTCTCCCCTGACACACATACACTCACACACATACACACATTCCACTGCACATTCACTGAACCCCTCTATGCAGGGTTTTATGTTTTTGACTCCTCAGTGTCTCTGTGTCAGATAAAATAAAAAAACATACACAATCTGAAATACACACACACACACATTCTTTTTCTCTTTTTCACATGAACACACACAATGTTCATATATATAATTTATATTTATTTACCCTTCCACTTGAAAACACACACACACAGACACACACACAAACGTGTGTGTATGAAGTAGTCAGTTTTATTTATGTATCAGAAATCTGTGACTGTAATGATAAACAATTGTTCATTAATTTGCAAAGCTTTGTAGAGATTGTTTGTTTTTGTATTTTTTCAGAAATTCTTGTCCATTTACTTTTAAATTCTTGTTTATTTGTTTTTATTTTGTTACAAACACAGTGTAAACATGTACATGTCAGAGAGAAAGAGACAAATAAAATATCATTACATATAAAAACATTGAAAGTGTTTCTGATGCTGAACACACACACACACTCTCTCTCTCTCTCTTTCTTTCTCTCGTAAAACAGACATGTGACACACATTGATTCCACTGTAGGGAAGAGTTGTCCTTTTTGTCAGGCAGAGGAGACAACTGACCATCTTTTTTTGTGATGTAATAGACTTAGTGGACTCTTGGAGGTACTGGGGGAATGGTGTGGGGGTTTTGGGGAGGCATTGACGGATGAACTCTTTATTTGTGGACCAAAGTACAATTATAACCAAAGAAAAAGAAAGTGTTTGTTGAATTTCATATGAGGTCAGACAAAAATGAGCATTTGGGTAATGAGGAGAAATAAGATGAAGGGGGCAGGATTGAAACACTTCTTCAGATTTGTTTTCTGTTCACTGCTTCTCAAATGTGATTCTCTTTAACAACATTTCTCAGCAAACTTTTTAAATATTTATGAAAAAAAAGTTGACAACACAGTTTTGACCACACTTTAATGTTGTTGGTTGAGTTCATTTTCTGTGTCTTTGTCTGTCATTCATTTTATCATTTCAATAAATTATACATTGCTGTATGATTCAGTGTTCAATGTTTTGACCATCTTGCTCCTCTTAAGGTGAAAAGTGAACAGCCAGACCACCTAAAATATGACATTTTATTCGACAATAATATGTCATTTATATTGCAGATTTAATAACATCCTAACCTATTAGTTTCATAAGTAGTTTGTAGAAATCAATCGGAGTCCAAATTGTGCTGATTTGTAATACAGTATGGAGATTTCTATTCAATCCAGATATGAGAGAGAGAGAGAGAGAGAGAGAGAAAGAGAGAGAGAGAGGGGGGGGGGGTTAGAAGACAGGAGAAGTCAACTGGAGTCTAACAACAAGACTTTCAGTGGTTATGTAGTTGTCCAGGGACCCTCCTCTCTATAGCTGATGTGCAGTCAGTCCAGTGAGGCCTACAGACCTAAAACATATTCACTTGATCTCTCTGAGTCCAGGTCTGTATGTGAATGGAGAGAACAGAGATCCAATAAGAGTGTGTTATTACAGGTCAAATGATATGACAATACTGATATTAATGCAATCAAACCCAACACAGATTCCCTCATCCCCCAGGACTCTTCTGTTTCTTTATTTATAGGCAGAAATATCAATCACAAAACTTCCAAACTTAAAAAAAAAAGATATAACTGATAGAAGCTGTCAACTGAGAGTCACGCCTCTACACGCCACCCCCCCCCCCCCCCCCCCCCCCCCGACCTACACCCCACCTCCACCCCCCACCCCCGGGCTCCATAACAACATTCAGCATCGGCAGCTGACAGATGACCAGTTAACTCCATTACCTGTCCACTCTAAGTATAGTTTCTGTTGATCACCTCATTTCCATCAATCTCCCTTTCCCTCTGTCATGTGCATGTAGTCATGTCTGTATTATAGTGCTGGGAAGTCTACAGACAGTTTAGTGTGAGATACTGAGCATGTATTCTGCTATTAGAGAAGCTGACCCCCTTATTAAGTCAAATCCAATTTTTTCCTCTTCTGTATTCTGTATCCTGCATATTGGTTTGTGAGCCTTGCCTGTGTTGATTACATATTATCATCTTGGTTTATTAAGGAATACGTTCACATATGCATCCAGCCTCATGTGAAATTCAGGACACTTCATTTGAATTAGTGAACGACTTTCTCTGCAGTCAGCTGCGTTATTGCTTTAAGACTGAAAGTCTTCAATCAAGAGTACAAATTTACATTAGGCTTCACCTCAAACTTACCATACCTGTCAATTCTTCATCAGAGCTACATTTCTGTTACTTAAACAAAGCATGACTAAACACCATTTAAGGATATTTGAACAACTAGAAGGTATTTTATGATCCTTTAGCTAGGAACAGCAATGGAGGTGCGAGATGTGGACTTCACACTACCCTTATGTCACAAACAAGCACATTTATCCTTTGAGAGATGAATAAAGCAAGGGGTTTTCTCTGCTGGACGACATGATGACGTCACACCTGTGTTAGCGCCGACGCTTCACTGTGGCGTTTAGCACACACCACACGCCGTGTGACACATCTCTGAACGTGTCTGAAAAGTCCCTGAAACACTGAAACGCACTAACCCACGACCACAGACAGTAACTCTTCCATTCCTGTCCGTGACGATGGACAGACTTCAAATGTTATCGCTCATCAAGATAAAGCAGAAATGTTTCAGACGCTCAAATATCGGCGCATGCTTCAAGGCATACGTGACTGGCAGCGAAGCGGCTGCTCACACTGTTTGTGTCTGTGGAGTGATGGCCATGAGGCACAATGACCGTGGGGAGCGATCGGAGAGGCCCTTGGCGTAGATCGCCGTGGCTACCCACTGCCAGAGCGCTGCGCGGCTGAAGCGAAAAGGAGTCGTCTAAAATCAGGAGCACAGTCTAAATGATCAGCCTCTGAATGCCCAGCTCTGTGAGCATCTCAAAGCCCAAAGAGGGGACTTGGACCATGTCATTACTACTGCCTGAGACAGGAGTGCCTCGCCTCTCCAATACAGTCATAATAAAGAGAAATCATGACACAGACATGTTGCTTGTGGTGTTGGTATTTATGAGGAACAAAAATATATCAAACGTAACAATATAACACAACTGATAGACCATTTGTTTGTGAGGATTTGTCAGCTGGTCTTGTAATGAACTCAGGCCTCTCACCTAATCTAAGTCAGGGAGACATGAGTGGACAGGAAGAGACTGTCACCTGCTCTCTGTGGTTTGCACTATTGTCTGAGGTCTTACAGCAATGACTACATCTAACATTTTATAGATCGACTGTCGTACCATGGCTGGCTGTGTGGCGTTTGGATGCACCAATCGGTCGGAGAAAGGCATGTGGATGTATGGCTTCCCCAAAGGAAACAGACAGAAGAAAAAAATGGTTAACAATGGTCAGCAGAAGCAACCTGACACTCACAAGAGATTTAATAACAGAAAACTGTGTCAAGTAAGTACTGCTTAAACAGGTGAAACAGACAAATTACTTGTGGTTAATATTTCAAAGGGTTTTATGCTTTCACATGTAGAGCAAAATGAAATTCCGACTGATCCTTACGGGGTATGTCTGGAATATGTGAGGAAACTGAACTTGCAAGCCTCTCTCTGCAGTCACATTTTGAGGAGGATCAATTCGTAGCCACAAAAAAAGGCCAAGTGAAGCTGAGGGCCGATGCTGTACCCACCATATTTGTCCATCGCCCTAGGCCTAAGAGGAGGAAGGCCCCTTCACTGAGAATACCACCAGCATTGGTAACAGTTACTGCAATGAGCAGTGACCACACCTATTGTGCTGCAACAAACTTGGGTATGATACTGTATATGTAACTCATAATAACCTGTAATAATATTTCTCATTTCACGATATTTCATGTCTAGCCTACACACCCACCATGTAAAAACAACACCTTATTGTTATTACAGAGTTTGAGGGAGAAATTCAGAGAGGAGAGGGCACAGACTGTGGTTATTGTGAGATGACTGAGAGGGATATGCCAGGCGACAGGGAGCATGTAGTCAGTGTAGTTCATAAACCTGAAGTCAGTGATCCAGGAGCCAGTCAGCCAGGAACCAGTCAGCCAGGAGCCAGTCAGCCAGGAACCAGTCAGCCAGGAACCAGTCAGCCAGGAACCAGTCAGCCAGGAGCTAGTCAGCCAGGAACCAGTCAGCCAGGAACCAGTCAGCCAGGAGCCAGTCAGCCAGGAACCAGTCAGCCAGGAGCTAGTCAGCCAGGAACCAGTCAGCCAGGAACCAGTCAGCCAGGAACCAGTCAGCCAGGAACCAGTCAGCCAGGAGCTAGTCAGCCAGGAACCAGTCAGCCAGGAACCAGTCAGCCAGGAGCTAGTCAGGAAGACCTGAAGGAAGAACTCAAAATTGAGAAAGCAATGAGAGGAAGAGCAGAGAGAGCACTGAAACAGCAGAAAAGAATGAATGCAGCACTAAGGCAGAAAAACATTATGATTCAAAAGAAACTTGCAGCAATTTTAACAAAAGATCAAATCCGAGCAATTGGACTAAAGAATAAAAGAGGGATGTGGTGGGGAAATGAAACTGTAAAAAAAGCCATAAAAATCCACTTCACTACAGACACAATAGGCTACAAAACACTCCAGGAAATGCAAATTCCACTACCGGATATAAGAACAATACAAAGGAGGATGCAACACATTAAGCTGGAGCCAGGGGTATTAGGGGAGGTGTCTGAGATGCTGAAGCTGAAGGCAGATGGTCTGACAAAGATGGAGAGGGAGTGTGTACTTACTCTGGATGAGATGGCCATCACCCCGAGTGTGGAGCTACACATGGGGACAGGGAGGCTGTATGGGGATGTGACGCTACCTGGTCACACAGGAGCTGAGACCCAGGCCTGTGTATTTATGCTGGCAGGAATCACCACACGGTGGAAGCAGACAGTAGCATGCCACTACAGTGGTAATTCCACTGATGGGGCAGTATACCGGCCAATCATACTTAACATCATAGAGACAGCAGCCTCTGTAGGGCTTCACGTGGTGAGTGTCATGACAGACATGGGCAGCCCTGACAGAGCGATGTGGAAGTCCTCTGGAGTGGACTACAATCACACATCGGTCCCACATCCAGTCCAGTCACACAGGAGGCTATACTTATACTGGAAATCCAGCACCACATGCTGAGTCAGGGAAACAAGTTTGTGTTGACCAGCAGATTCACGCAAGACTGCCTGGAAAACACCTTCAGCTGTGTTAGACAGAGGAATCCTGTCCCAACTCCAGCTGAGTTCAGTTATGCACTGTGAGTGATTACTGTTGGGACAGTTCCTGTCGACAGTGAAAACTGGAAGCCACCAGGAGGATGATGGCGACCATTTAGCGGACGTCCTGGACACAAACGAAAGCTTCCGTCGCACTGGCCTTAGAGTGGAGGAGCTGATGGAGTCAAGAGCAGCACCTGAACTGACAAAAACAGACACCTGTGTTCTGTACCACCTCGCAGGATACATTGTTAAAAAAGTCATCAGCAACTCTACAGTTTGTGAGAAATGCCAGGTTGCAATTACAGGTTGCAAAAACAGTGAGAATCCTGATGGAGAATGCAGTATTATACTGTGAATGAAAGAGGTCAAGAGGGGTGCTCTTTACCAGCCATCAGATGAGGCCTTTGACCTTGTCTGTAAAGTAGAGCAGCTGTTTCGGGCGAGGACAAGTCCTTCCCTCATGGAGCTCCCCAATGCAGTGGCATTGCTGGAAAGAGAGGCCATGCTCCTGGATAGCAGGCTTCCCTCATGCCACCATCTGAAAAACAAAATGACCACCAGGTACATCAGGCTGAGGTTACGGATAGAGTCCAAGAATATCAGAGCTGCAAGGCCTCACCATGGCTTTGGTTTACTGTGTGTATTGTAACTTTTATTAATAAGTACTTGTATGGTATTTCTATAACTTTGCCTTTTTATTTAATTATGTTCTATCTTTGATCAGTAACTCTGTTCATAAAAAATATTTTATAGGTGGAATCACGTCTCCTCCCTCATAGTATATTGAAACTGAATGCCTTTTTGAGTTATCCATACTGGGTCAAAGTAAATATCAGAGTAAATAAACCCTCTTCACTCACAAAGACTGTACACTGACTGGATGACACAATGAGCACTTGTCTCAGGGTAGCCTCTCTCACTGTGTCTGATGTTCCCCACACATTAATTGGCAAACAACAAATAGGTTGTGTCAATGAAATGTATTTCACAAAAAACCACATTCTCTTTTTTTCCTCAGTTTGTCTTAATCTAGTGAGATAACCAGTTAATATCAGGTTAGCCAAATATAGCCATATTCATTTTAATCAGGTGTACTAACAGAGTACCAGTACAGCTAACTGTAATCATAAACCCGCTGAGAACCAGAACAGCTCAATATGTAACATGGTGGCACTGGGTTAGTGCAAAGTGAGGTGTCTTGTGAATGGTCAAAACTGAAGCTGATTTAGAGGAAGATCTCAGGATATTTGGTGGCGATGTTGTCCGAGTGATTTGTAGTGTTACGGATACGACAGCATGTCTTCTGGTAAGGTTTTAGTTAAAGAATTTTTTTTTTCTCTAGCTTGGCTGTTAATGCTTATGTTTTCTCGGAGTGAATTCACATGTACTGGCTGTGCTGTCAGGAAGGCAGAGAGGCGTGGTTTTAGAATAATAACTGCAGCCTGGCTTTCATGCCTCTGAAGAGCTTTGGAATGACAGTTCAGCCACGCCCCCTTTAGACCTGACAAGAGAAAATCAGCTGTTTACATTCCACAGTCTCACAGTACACTTCACAGTCAGACAAACAAACTCACAGCACACTTCAGTACAGTTTGAGAGGCTCAGGTGTTAGTCAAACAAACAAACTCAGCTCTCTCACATGAATTGAGATGAAGTTAAGCTAATAACTCGTGTGTAATATAAGAATGAAAACAGTACTCAGACGCATTAGTGAATCCACTGCACCCAATCAGGGTTCTGGCTTCTGACACACACACACACTTTGCAGTGAGTTGAACTTACTCTCTCACACACCCACGGGCTCTTTTTAGGTCAGTGTGGTCAAATGAAATGAGATCAGATTAGATTAAACTTTATCGCCATCGTGCAGAATACAGGCACAAAGCCATCAAATGCAGTAGCATCTAACTAGAAGTGCAAAGCATAGCATTTGTCAGGTTTTGACAGACCAAGACCCAATCGCAGACCCACTGGGTAAAATAAGATTTATTCAAAAAAAACAAAATCAGGAGCCAATCTCAGAAACAGTGTCCAGTCCAAGGTCTAAACCAGGAATCCAAAGAGCAAACAAATCCAAGTCATTATTCAAAAGATTGGTCAAAAGCAGGGTACAAACAAGGTCAAAACCAGAGATCCAAAAGACAACCAAATTCAAAACATAAAGCAAAAACAGGTCCAGGTAAACACGATCAGACTCACAAAATACAGCGGGCAAACTGTCACAGACAGGAAACGGTCACAATCTGACAAAGAACAGACACCAGCACAGGACTTAAATACACAGAACAATTGTCTTCAAGGACAGGTGATTGGTGGAAGAAAATAAGGCAATAATAGAGATCAGGTGAGGGGCGGGGACAGGAGAACACAGGAACAAACAGAAGCACATGGCAATAATAGACACAAACAAAGGCACATGGCAACACAATACCCAGATTGGCCAGCAGGGCGGCCAAAAGACAGTCCTGACAGGAGTACTGACAGTATTACTTACAGATAAGTGCAGGTTTAGTGAATACTGCAGTAGTGATGCTATATATTACAGTATGTACAGCATTATAGACAGTGGTGAGTAATATATACAGATATATACATTATTGATAATGTTATACACAGAGGTGAAGCCGACAGAGTAGACAGAGGAGTGTATATGTATGGGTTGAAAAGACATAATAGACAAAATATTTACAGTAGGTTGTATGTACAGTTTAAATAGGGTCCTCTGAACAGCATGGGAGGTAAAGCCAGTGCAAAAGAGCAGAAAAACAGTGCATATAAGTACAGAGACAGTGTATATAAGTACAGAGACAGTGCATATAAGTACAGAGACAGTGCATATAAGTACAGAGATAGTGCATATAAGTACAGACCAGTGCATATAAGTACAGAGACAGTGCATATAAGTACAGAGATAGTGCATATAAGTACAGAGACAGTGCATATAAGTACAGAGACAGTGCATATAAGTACAGAGACAGTGCATATAAGTACAGAGACAGTGCAGTGGAGTGGGAATAAAGCTTGGTGCTGTGGTGTGGAGTTCAGCAGGGTCACTCTTCCTGAGCTGGCTGGTGCGGGAGCGGAGGCTCTTGTAACGCCTGCCAGATGGGAGGAGGGTTAAGAGTCCGTGGTGAGGGTGGGATGTGTGTGTGTGTGTGTGTGTGTGTGTGTGTGTGTGTGTGTGTGTGTGTGTGTGTGTGTGGTAAAGAGTCCGTGGTTAGGGTGGGATTTGTGTATGTGTATGTGTGTGTGTGTGTGTGTGTGTGTGGTAAAGAGTCCATGGTTAGGGTGGGATGTGTGTATGTGTGTGTGTGTGTGTGTGTGTGTGTGTGTGTGTGTGAGGGTTAAGAGTCCGTGGTTAGGGTGGGATGTGTGTATGTGTATGTGTGTGTGTGTGTGTGTGTGTGTGGTAAAGAGTCCATGGTTAGGGTGGGATGTGTGTATGTGTGTGTGTGTGGTAAAGAACCGTGGTTAGGGTGGGATGCATCCTGGATGATGCTTTTCGCTGGCCCAGGCAGCGTTTAGTGTAAATGTTCTCAGTGGTGGGCAGTTGGGTGCTGGTGATCTGTTGGGCAGTTTTAAGGACTCACTGGAGGGCTTTACGGTCTGCTGTGGAGCAGTTGTCATACCACACTGAGATGCAGTTGGTGAGTATGCTCTCAGTGGTACAGCGGTAAAAGCCCACCAGTATCCTGGAACACAGATGAGCTTTCTTAAGGCTCCGCAGGAAGTAAAACCGCTGTAGTGCCTTTTTGATGAGTTTTGATGACTTCTCACTAAACCTGCTTTAAGAAATACTCCTCTGATGGTTTCATAGTTGTTTTTTATTGCTGTTGTTGGTTGTTGTGTTGTGATTATAGCTGTATCAGTGTCAGGTCATGAGAGCTGAACATGAAAAAAACACAAAGGATGGAGTAAGAGCTTCTTCTGTTTGTCTTTCCCCAGAACTGACTCATTACTCAGAACAAACTGCACACGTTCTCTCACAACTCATGTGTGTGTGTGTGTGTGTGTGTGTGGGTGTGTGTGTGGGTGTGTGTGTGCGGGTGTGTGATGTGTTTGTATATGTGTGTGTGTGAGTGTGTGTGTGTGTGTGTGTGTGTGTGTGTGTGTGTGTGTGTGTGTGTGTGTGTGTGTGAGATGTGTGTGTGCGTGTGTGATGTGTTTGTATGTGTGTGTGTGAGATGTGTGTGAGATTTGTGTGTGCGTGTGTGCGATGTGTTTGTATGTATGTGTGTGTGTGTGTGTGTGTGTGTGTTTGTGTGACAATAGAAATAACTGATCTCTGTGTGGATTGACAATCAAAACCCAGATGTGAGCTTGTTTGTTGTCATTTGTAGTTGTTTGTTATTACTATTGTGTGTGAATAGCTGTTGTTTATGAAGGACGTGTTTCATTTCATGTTTATGTCTTTCTGCCTATTTGACTTCACAGCTTAATAATGATACGACTCCATTAAACCAATAAATGATTCTTTAATCAATCTACAAATGACATTAAACACAGTGAAATAAAACATGCTATTGTCTACTTTAGATTCAGTTACAGGTAAACAGTCATTATCAGTCATTTCTTTCTCCCAGGTGTCAGTGGACAGGAGACCACTGTGTACTCCAGAGATGGAGATGATGTCACTCTGACCTGTCATAATGTGGTTTATCCTGACTGCTCCTCAACTACATGGACATTCAGCTACATGAGATCTCCAGCTGTTGATGTAGTTAAACTGAGTAAGATCTGTGTAGAGAAGAGAGAGAGAGAGCTGACAGACTGAGTCTGGGGTCTGACTGTTCTCTGAACATTATTAAAGTCAGACCTCAGGATGCTGGAGACTACACCTGTCAACAGTATCTGAGTGTAAATGGAGGGAAACTTGGTGCTGATGCTCATGTGTATCTGCGTCTTCTAGAGAGTGAGTGTTTCCCGTGTGATTAATGTGATCGTAATGCTTTCAGTGTAAACACAGATCATCATCACCATCATCTAAACACACACAGCACTTTGAAATCACCCTTCATAAAACTATCTGATGTAAATGTCATATATCGTTGGTTTTGTCTCATCTGTGCTGTCGTTGGTTCAAACATAGAGGAGAGGGAAATGAAGTCTGGGAGCAGTGTGACTCTCTTCTGTCTCCTCAACACTGAGAATGGAGTGTGTAGATCTGATAGACTCTTTAATAGGACCAGTTTGACCTGGGTGAGTGAGACAGGAACCGCTATCGGTTTATCAGACAGCAGATTCCAAATCTTGTCCTCAGATTCCTGCCCTGTGCCTATGACATCTGTTTAAGACTCGGTTGTTACTACTGATGCCGATCTCTCATTCGATTCTCACATTAGCAACATATCTAGAGTACCAGCTTGACGGTGGCTCAGTGGTTAGCACTGCTGTCTCACAGCAAGAAGGTTCTGGGTTCTGATACCGGTCGTCCCAGGTCCTCTCCGTGTGGAGTTTACGTGCTCTCGGCGTGTTGCCGTGGGTTTCCTCTGGGTACTCTGGTTTCCTCCCCCCACAAGGACATGCATGCTGGGATTAGTACCAAAGGCACTGGCAGAAAGAGCTGGAACGGGTCCCCGGGCGACGAGGGCGGCGGCTGCCCACTGCTCCTGGCTCATAGTGTGGTGCTCACTGCTGTTAGGATGGGTTCAGTGCAGAAGAGTCGCCTTCTTCACCTTAAGAACCACGACCAAGTTTATAAGACCGCTCTGCCAACAAGGTGCAGGAAAACGAATTCATGTGTTTGTAACTTCCAGCTTAGACTCATGCACTGCTCTTTTGGCTTTGAACAGGGTCCAGCTGGTCCAAACTGCAGCAGACGGACCTCTCACCAGATCTAGAAAACAAGCTGAACACATTAGCCCTGTACTGTGCTCTCTACATCTTCTGCTCCCTGTTAAACATCATATTCACTACAAGTTCCTGTTGATCACGTATAAGGCTTTAAATGGTCTTGCTCCTCAGAGCCTGAGGGATCTACTAGTTCCTTATAATCCCTCTTGTCTACTCCACTCACAGGGCACAGCTTTCACACTAGTTCCTAGAATTTGAAAAGTGAGGTCAGGCACTAGTGCGTTCTCCTTTAGAGCTCCACAGCAATGGAATGGCTTCTCAACTAACACTCAGTTCAGACACACTCTCAGTTTTTAAATCCAGGTTAAAGACAGATTTGTTTAGCCCACCCTATAGCTAAATGTATTCAGTCAAGTATTCCCCATGAGTCATCCACACCTGCATTAGTGGAGTAGCAGAGGTGAGGAGGGCTGATGAGAGTTTTCTGGTGAACTACACTGTCAGTGCTGCCACTGTCATGTGTAGTTTCTCCTGTTAGCTGTGTGTTGTGTTGGAGGGGTACTGGTGTCTTAGGGACCCTCACGCCTATGTCACCCTCTCACCACAACTGTGATTCCTGCCAGTCACGATAACATCCACGCTCTCCCTCACCTCTGTCTGTCAGCCTGGACTGTTCTTCATTAACAACTTCTTCACATTTTACTTCAGAAGGACTCAGGACTCACACCTTCACACATGTTTGGTTTTCTGTGGATGATGTGATCAGACATGGATGGAAATCGAATGTTTGCACCATACTAACCATACTCTAAAACCATACTGTAATATGTTTTCCCTGTGAATGTTTGTGGTGTTGTTGTGTTGTAAAAGAGTGTATTTCCTCCTCTCTGTGCCCTCACACAAACACAACAACTGCATAAGTTCCCAAAAGGCCCCTCTAGCAATTAAAAACTTGTATACGGTCTTTCTTGATGGATTTCCTCACATATTTCTAAAAACAAAGAGCAGCCTGTCTCCACCTGATCTTTCATGGATTTTTGTATCAAATATCATTTTTAGTCAGGTGAGGTTTACAGTAACACAGTGAATGCAGATGTGCTAACTCTAACACTGTCAATCTCTCTCTCTCTGTCTCTCTCTCTCTCTCTCTCTCTCTCTCTCTCTCTCTCTCTCTTTCTTTCTCTCTGTCACTCTCTCTCTCTCTCTCTCTCTGTCACTCTCTCTCTCTCTCTCTCTCTCTCTGTCACTCTTTTTGCTCTCTGTGCTCTGTAAAGATGCACTGTGTGTCTTTTGGGGGCCATCTGATGTCCATTCACAGTGCTGTAGAATATGCCTTCATCTGAGAATTGATTTCCAATGAAACTGGTATAAGACCAGTTGTGTGAATAGGAGCCAATGATATATCACAGGTTAGTGTAACATACCAGAGAAACCATAGAACCATAACCCATAATGAAGGACACTGATACATTAGATGTGACACTGTAAACATGTTCAGTAAGGTCCTTCTCTGTGTTATCTATAAAAAAAAACCCTCACAGAGCAGCTTCTTCTGTAATCTAACCACTTAAGACATCCAGACTCCAGTTTGACTGTTATGGGCTTTAGCTTTGTTGGCTGGTGTATTTAATGGAAAATGTACTCCACTATTTTACAGTCTAAGTGACAATTGTAGTGCATTGTTTTTCCATTTGGCAGTGCTAAATGTGCAGAAACTGAGCAGGAAAACAGAAGGGGCAACTTTTTACAAACGGCGCCCCCTACCGTCCATCCTGCATATGTGACAAACAATAAGTTTTCATACGGGACTCGCGGTACCTAAAAGTCAGCCATATTCCTTTATTCACAATACTTCTAACTAATGTCAATGGGACGCCTGTCTCTTTGAGAAATGTCACCTGCAGAGGGAGAGTTTTTCATTCAGAATTAAAGTGGAGGTGACATTTGTCTTAGCAGCGAAGTTATTTATAAATGTGTGCCCCACTAGGGTTCTTTGAGACGGAATTCTTATTGGGCCTAAGCGATCGGGCAGCACTTTCCGGAAGTCTGAAAGAGAAAGCAAAAGTAAATGTTGCCCTGTTCCCAGCGCCATTTTCAACAGAAAATTAACTTCGAGTGAAATGAGAAATAGTGTAACGTTGTGAAGTATTGTGGTAAGTGTTTAAAAATTGTTGTATTACATGTAGATGATTGTTCCTGAAACAATGGTAACAGCATGATCTACTAAATCGTTACATATAAGGTCACCCGATCAAACTTTGGCTGATGAAGGCTGAAACACGGAATGTGGCCTGTGAATATGTTTTGAATTGAACACACTTAATCGCTTAAAATATTACACCCGATATTTATTTAAAGAAAAAAATGTATATATATATTATATACATTTTACGCATATATATATTGATACTGATGTTTTTGTGCCCTTCTTGGCTGTTAAAGCGATGTTATTTGAATTTAAGAGAGTAAGTTATTTCTCAACCAATCATCTGGTAACAAGGAACAATACCTCTCATGTCCTACTTGGATTATCTGATTAACTGGAGGAATTTGCTATTAGAAAGCAACATATCAACCACAAAGAAATCTCTCGAAGTCAGAGGAAGTATTGTTTTATAAGAATATAAGAAGCTATTTTAAGAGATTATTCTTCTACTATTGTCACTAAGAAGCATACGCATTAAGCTTTAGTCTGTGACGTCGTCGCGTTAGGTCTAGTAATGTGTTGTACACCGAATGGTCGCACTTGAAGTAATCACACCCCTGACATGAAACTCATAACTGAATGAATTTACAGACTCATGTAACACTTTTATGTCTTTTGTGTCACACTCCACTGGTCTGTTTGGTTGGGTTTGTGTTGTATTAAAAAAAAACGCGTTGTGTTGCCCTAAACTGTCATGAGTTCAATCTGAGCTCCCTCTTGAGGATGAAATGATATGATATTAAAGACAAGTTATCAACGCCGACGTTGTTCATTTAGTTGACGGAAAAATCAGGAACGGCCATAAACGATTTCATCTCTTGTTTGTTGTTATTGCTTAAATTGCTGAAAGAGGGTTGCTGTCTTTGTTTTAAAAGTTCTCCTTCTTAAAATGGAGAAAACATATCATTTCAAATTTATGGAAGGAAACGTTTAAACACACGAATTTTACGCATGGCTTAATGTTAAACCTGTTTTGTTTGTTAATTAACCTCTGAATCGGTCAAAAACTTGTGAAGTGTAGACTGTGTAGCACCATATAATTCCAAAGACACTCACATAATAGGATTATAAAAAACATTTAAAACGTGTTCAAGAGGCATTATATGATTTTAATTAGCTTTAATTACATTGCTATTTGCACAGATAATCATTAAACTGTCGTTTTCACTAGGTGAAATAGGACCTAAAATTCACTTTCTCCTTGTGGAATCCTGCGGACACTGACCAGCAGGTGGCGACAGTGTAACAGAGTTCAGATAAACTCTTTTCCACATCTGATCGTGAGATCTGTTTACAAATCAAAACATATATTATTGTGTACTTAAACTGCCCCTAGATGTGAATGTGTTTGTCTGTGTGTCTTCCCTGTGATGGACTGATGACCTGTCCAGGGTGTTTCCTCACCTTTTGCCCAATGAATGCTGGGATAGGCTCCAGCACCCCTGTGTCCCTAATTAGGATAAGCAGCTTAGATTGTGACTGAATGAGTTTTTAAGACAGATAGGAGTGAATCTGAACAGAAACAAACAAATCAACATGGCCACCACACACTGTATTTTTGGTCTCCACACACACTCCTGTTTATGACTGTGTGTGTGTGTGTGTGTGTCCACAGCACCAAAACAGCTGCACTGTCTGAACAGGTCTCAGTGGACATTGTGAGAATGGAGAAAACTAAAAGGATTGACTGTGGGGACAGAGAGGAGAAGAACACTGTCTGTAGAATGAGTCAGTCTGGACAGTGTGAGGAGGAGGATCCTGTTGACTACAGGACACAGAGACCAGGATCTCCAGTACCCAGCTGTGTGTCTGTGAAGAGTGACAGATCCATAGATGAACCTCCAAGACTCAGCAGAGAACCAGTCCCCTCTGAGTCACAGTGAGTGACTGTATTTATACTGTATTAACTATATGTATAATAGAAACTGATATTAACACTGTGTATAATACATTCATACTGATAATGTCAGTGTGTATAAACCCAGCTAAAGAGAGATCACACAGGTTACAATGAGATGTGTGGATATTTTCAAACTCTTCAGTGATTTTCAGATGAGTTTTCAGCAGATGATTCCTTATTGTCACTCTGTCACACTGACCAGTGTTTATGACATATGATATGCTGTATATTCTACACTGACTTACCTGCTCAATTCTCCCAGACCTCAGTACACACTCAGTACACACCATTCAAATCATTCTCATCCAGGGAGGACACAGTTCACACTGCAAGGACAACCATCAAAACTATGAAGAAAGACTGAAATAACAATTATTTGGATGATTTAGTGTTTCAATTGGCATTAACACTGATCAAAGATTCATTTTCTGTCTTAAATTCTGAGTCAGAGATAAAACTTCCTCATTGTCCATCATCAAACACAACACAGTTTAGTTTAAATGGATCAGTTAAACACAGACTAAAGTGACCAATAGAGAACTAAACACAACACAGTTTAGTTTAAATGGATGAGTTTAAAAACAGACAGACTGTAAAGTGACAGTACATTAGTCATGTTTAAAGAAAGTCAAAGGGAGGGAGTCCTGTCTGATCAGCCCAACTATTCATAAACACTCACATATATCCATTATTAATAGTCTCATTAGTTTCCTTTATAAATGTCATATTGTCTGATATGAGTTAGAAATGAAAACAGAGACATGTACATACAGTTTGTTTGTCCTGTTTGATTTGTATATGGAGACAGTGTAAGATATTATTAATAATATATCAGTGTCAGTATGTTGTATATGGAGACATATATCTGTCTGGATGAAGACACAGAAACTGCATCTTGTAAACCATGTGAGACAATTACAGTAGTTTGTGTTTTGTCGACTTAAGGTGCAGGGCTGACTGTGACCAGCAGAGGGCAGCCATTCACAATCTTCTGTCTTATTAAATTATATATTGTTAATTAATCACAAACACACATGACACACACACACACACACACACACACACAGACTTTATGTCAGTAACGTAAAGAGAGTTATGCCTGACAGATGAGGAGTTTATTGGGAAGTTCAGTTTTTAAGACAGATAGGAGTGAATCTGAACAGAAACAAACAAATCACCATGGCCACCACATACTGTATATTTGGTCTCCATACACACTCCTGTTTATGACTGTGTGTGTGTGTGTGTGTGTGTGTGTCTACCTGTGACAACAGGACACAGAGACCAGGATCTCCAGTACCCAGCTGTGTGTCTATGAAGAGTGACAGATCAAAAGATGAACCTCCAAAATTCAGCAGAGAACCAGTCCCCTCTGAGTCACAGTGAGTGACTGTATTTATACTGTGTTAACTGTATGTATAATAGAAACTGATATTAACACTGTGAATAATATATTTATGCTTATAATGTCAGTGTGTATAAACCTAGCTAAAGAGAGATCACACAGGTTACAGTGAGATGTGTGGATATTTTCATTCAGATATTTGGAATCAAAGAGAGTGAAACTAAAACACAAACAAAATGCTGTTCATATGTTGTAGTTCTTGGCTGTTATGAAACCAAACATTGACATGATTAAATGAAGTAGTCACCAAACAACAGGAAATGTCACACACTGATTCAGTCACTTTACCTGTAAACTCTTCAGTGATTTTCAGATGATTTTTCAGCAGATGATTCCTTATTGTCACTCTGTCACACTGACCAGTGTTTATGACATATGATATGCTGTATATTCTACACTGACTTACCTGCTCAATTCTCCCAGACCTCAGTACACACTCAGTACACACCATTCAAATCATTCTCATCCAGGGAGGACACAGTTCACACTGCAAGGACAACCATCAAAACTATGGAGAAAGACTGAGATAACAATTATTTGGATGATTTAGTATTTTAATTGGCATTAACACTGATCAAAGGTTCATTCTCTGTCTTAAATTCTGAGTCAGAGATAAAACTTCCTCATTGTCCATCATCAAACACAACACAGTTTAGTTTAAATGGATCAGTTTAAAAACAGACAGAGTGTAAAGTGACAGTACATTAGTCATATTTAAAGAAAGTCAAAGGGAGGGAGTCCTGTCTGATCAGCCCAGCTATTCATAACCACTCACATATATCCATTATTAATAGTCTCATTAGTTTCCTTTATAAATGTTAAATTGTCTGATATCAGTTAGACATGTACATACAGTTTGTTTGTCATGTTTGGTTTCCATTAGTGAAACTGTCCCATTCCCCTCTGTTCAATCAGCTCCACCCTCTGAATGATTAAACACTGTGTAGTGGGAATTCTTCACCAGCTGTCAATCATTATTGTTACACTTCATCACTATCAGCCCAACTGTATATGAGCCCTAAACTCAACTACAAGGCTGATGAAAAGGGTTCAGCCTGCCAGCCTTGAAGGACTCATATGTCTCCCAAAGAAAGCATCTGTCAAATATGGAAACTCAGGTCTGATGCAGGATCAGTCCAGGTGTGGTCTGTGTCAGCAGGTTCTGAGACATTATGTTTTTTAACCACTTCTCTCTCTCTCTCGTTCTCTCTCTCTCTCTCTCTCTCTCTCTCTCTCTGCAGTGTGGAGACAGATCTAACTGAGGATCAGTCTGGATGTTGCCAAAATATCCAACACAACACGTCCATGTCTGAGTCAGATGATGTCCTGCTGAGAATCATTGAGGGTCATAAAACCACCCTGAAAAAGAAGTATGAGTGCTTATATGAAGGTGTCGCACTGAAAGAAAACCAAACCCTCCTCAACAGCATTTACACAGAGCTCTACATCACAGAGGGAGAGAGTAAAGGAGTGAATGAGAAACATGAGGTTTTACAGATTGAAACAGCATCCAGGAAATGGGTTTCTCAAGACAAACCAATCAGCTGCAATGACATCTTCAAACCCCTGTCAACCAACAGAACTAAAGAGCAGAAAAAAGCCTTGTCTAGTCAGGAACCTGAAGGGGACAGACAAAAGCCAGAAATCAGAACTGTACTCACCAAGGGCATCGCTGGAATTGGAAAAACAGTCTCTGTGCAGAAGTTCATTCTGGACTGGGCAGAAGGAAGGACCAATCAGGACATTGATTTCATGCTGGTTCTTCCTTTTAGAGAACTGAACTTGGTTAAAGATGAACAGTTCAGTCTTCATGGACTCCTGCTAGAGTTTCACCCAGAACTGAAAGACTTGGATCCAAAGAAATATAATGACTGTAAAATGCTGTTTATTTTTGATGGTTTTGACGAGAGTCGACTTCAGTTGAATTTTCCTGAGGAGCTGTGTGATGTGACCAAAACATCATCAGTGAATACACTGATATCAGACCTCATCAAAGGAAATCTTCTTCCCTCTGCACTCATCTGGATAACCTCCAGACCAGCAGCAGCCAGTCAGATCCCCTCTCAGTTCATCAGTCGTATGACAGAAGTCCAAGGATTCAGTGATTCACAGAAAGAGGAATATTTCAGAAAAAGAGTCAGTAATGAGAATCAAGCCAACAGAATCATCTCACACATCAAGACATCAGTGAGTCTCCACATCATGTGTCACATCCCAGTGTTCTGTTGGATTTCAGCCACTGTGCTTCAGGAAATGCTGCGTCCAGACAATGTTAAAGAGATCCCTAAAACTCTGACCGAGATGTACACACACTTCCTGCTCATTCAGACTAAAATGAAGAAGCAGAAATATGAGGAGAAAATTCCGACAGACTCAAAGAATCTTCTGAAATCAAGCAAGGAGATCTTTGTGAAACTTGCTAAACTGGCTTTTAATCAGTTGCTGAGGGGCAATGTTATGTTTTATGAAGAGGATGTGAGAGAATGTGACATTGATGTGAGTGAGGCCACAGTGTACTCTGGGATTTGTACTGAGATCTTTAAGGAGGAATCTGTGCTTCGTCAGAAGAAGGTCTACTGCTTTGTGCATCTGAGTGTTCAAGAGTTCTTTGCTGCTCTCTATGTGTTGATCTGCTATGTAAACAAGAACATGGAGGTACTGGAGTATCTGCAGAGAGATAGCAGACACAATGACTTTTCCTTGGATGAGTTGCTGAAGAAAGCTGTGGATAAATCTTTGGAGAGTAAGGATGGACGTCTCGATCTGTTTGTACGTTTCCTTCATGGCATCTCACTGGAGTCCAACCAGAAACTCCTACAAGGCCTGCTGACACACACACAGAACTACCAGGAGAGCATCAAGGAAATAAGCCGTTACATCAAAGAGTTAAATAAAGACGGTGTCCCACCTGAGAGATGGATCAATCTACTGCACTGCCTGACTGAAATGAATGATCACTCTCTTCATGAAGAAATTCAAGCTTTTGTCAAGTCTGAAAATTACACAACTGAACTCTCACTTGCACACTGCACAGCACTGGCCTACATGTTTCTGATGTCAGAGGAGGTGCTGGATAAGTTTGACCTGAAGAAATACAAGACATCAGATGAGGGTCATAGGAGACTGCTCCCAGCTGTGAGATGCTGCAGAAAAGCTCTGTGAGTTTTCAGTTTCACTTCACAACACCCACTCTTTAGAAGCTTTATTTAGAGGAGAATTGGTGGGAATTCCCTGGTCATATTTCGGCATGTCCTTGGACAATACATATAAAGTAACCGACTTCGGAAGTGACCTCAGTCATTTTCTCTATTCAGTAATTTCCATCATTTTTAGAACCTCTGCAATGTGTAGTCAAAGCTGATGTGTTTAGACAGGTCACAAAGACATTAATAGCAGTGTCTGAACATTGGCTCTCTGTTTGTCTGTCTCTGTCTGTCTGTCTCTCTCTCTTTCTCTCTGTCTCTTTCTGGTTGGATGCTGCGTGTGTGAGAGCATGTTCTCAGTGAAAGGACTGGGGAAAAAGGCTGTTCCCTTCAATTCTGTTTGTGTCTCTTTCTCCTTTTTCCTTCTACTCATCATTTTTGAACACTGGGTGAAAAATATATAGTATTGTATATATTTCAGATGCCTCCTGGGCAATGCTGTGTTTATAGGGCAGCTACAAATGTAATGTCAATATCTGAATGTGGAGGATGGTTATAACATCAAAATTTCTATAAAACAACTATAGGTGTAGGTAGCGTTTGAAAGAATGAGGGAACATATTCACCTGTTCACCAGTATGGCAGCATGGAGAGGGGAGGAGTAGGGAGTGTGTATTTTTTGTTGACCCACTTACTGTTTTAGATGCTCATGGTTTTCCTTTGCTTTGCTTTACCTTGCTATGCTAGTGTTCAGGTTTGACGTCTGAAATAGTCTTGTTTTGATTTGTGGAAATAAACGATCGAACGTAGATGCCTGGAAGCTGGATTTTTATTGTTTGTAGCGAGTCAGCGGTGCAGAACTCCTCTCAGTTACTTTTTAGTTTGTTCATAGTCACTATAACAACCATTTGTCTGGATTAACATTTTTAATAATGTTATGATAAAATGTCACCAAAGTCCAGCTCTAGAAGTGATTTACAGGATCATTTTAGTCTTTAAAAAGTCAGAGTTTTGTTTTCCTTCTCCCTGTGTAGACTCAGAGACTTTAACCTCACTCAGCAGTCCTGTGAAACTATCGCCTCAGCTCTGAAGTCAGTGAACTGCCCCCTGAGAGAACTGGACCTGAGTAACACTGGTCTTCAGGATTCAGGAGTGATGATGCTCTGTGCCGCACTAAAGAATCCAAACTGTCAACTGGAAATACTGAGGTCAGTCATTCTGAATGGAGCAACTTGTTGATCATTTTTCCAGTCATTCTATTCATATAAATATTTTTTTCCAAACAAAATAAACATTTGGACAGTCTAGACTAAACTGATGCCTATAGACAGGTCACAGAGACATTTGTATGAGTGTGTGAATATTATCTTCTCTCTCTCTGATTGGATGCTGGGAGTGTGGGAGTGTAAGAACTTGTTCACAATGAAAGGACGTTTTCCAAGGCCATGAGTTTGTCCCTGTTTTAGATTTCTGTTTGTTTCTTTTCTTTCCTTGTGTGGTGGGAGAATGAGGAGATGAGAGACAGACAGTCTAATGGAAGCTAGGCTGCAGCCAATCAAATCGTGCTATTTTCCAGCTATTCATAGTGTGTTTGATTTTGATTTGACCATAGAGATCAGTGACTTCACATTTATCCAGTCATGAGTCCAGTATAATGAGTGCACTCCTTTCTATGTACTGTGATGGGTTTTCTGCTTTTGTTCTTTTTCCTCTGAGTTCTACACAGTCACTGATCCCCATAGTTAACACTGTAGTAGTGTGTGAATCAGTAATGAAGTGAACACATCAAATCACATATCTGACTTCATGAAAAAGATCAAAGCTGGGTCTGATGACAATAGTAAGACCAGCAGTCAGGAGCAGAGTCACTCTCCAGAGGGAACAAACAGCATCATCAACAATGGCAGGTTCCTGGTATTTCTAATCTTCTCACACAGTAGACTCTAGGAGTACATTTACAACTGTGAATAGGTTTGTTTCATTCAGAATGGTCTAGATTTAGTGTTTTGTTGTGCATGTTAGTTATGTTAATTCCACTCAAGCTGGACATTGGGACAAAGGGCAGTTTGATTAGTGTAAGTGATATCAGAGCAGTGAAAATAAAGCCTCACATTCACGGGAAGGCCATACAGCTCAAGGCCTACAGTGGACAACACATGGAAACTAAGGGCACATACAGACTCAGAGTTAAAGTAAAGGAGAGAGAACATCACCTTATGTTTGTTATGGTGTCAGATGGGCATGACTGACTTTTGGGTGATGAAACTTGTGAGGACTTAGACCCAGTTAAAAGGGTTTACTGTATCAACAGCTCCAATGATCAGAGTCATAGTGTAGATGTAATTGTGCAGAGATTTCCAGATGTCTTTAAAGGGTTTGGTACTCTGGCATTCACATATATAAGATATTATTGAAGGACGATATGCAGCCAGTAGTCCATGCTCCCAGGAGGGTCCCAGAGCCACTTTGAGATTGTCTAAAGAAAGAGTTAGACAGAATGGTGTCTCTAGGAGTGATAAAGAAAGTGAAAGAGCCCACAGAATGGGTGAATTCAATGGTCTGTGTCAAAAAAGAAAATGGTGATCTGCACATGTGCATGGACCCAAAAGATTTAAATGTAAATATCAAACCTAATGCAAACATGATCAAATTCCTACAAGGGAAGAACACAAAGTACAGCACAAAGTAGTGTACATTTAGCACTACGTTTGGGTGTTTTTTGTTTTGGAAGGGACTGCCATTTGAAATTTCCTCCTCTCCTGAAATATTTCACTGTGCCATGGGACATATTGTTGAGTGCATATACGGTGTGTGTGTTTATGTAGATGATATTGTGTTACAATTTACAATTTAGCGTTTGGCAGACGCTCTTAGCCGAAGCGACTTACAATCAGTGCATCGGTCGGATTCCTAATACCTCATAAGCAGACATTGCAATAAGCGTCAATTTACTCCTTTGTATTGCGTCTCTGGAATTCTTTGACAAACGTAGAGACAAGACAAGGGTTTTTGTTGTTTTGTTTTTGTTTAATGAGGTTAGGCAGTGGGGGATAGGTGGGTTCTGAAGAGGTGGGTTTTCAGTTTCTTGCGGAAGGGATTCCGCAGTCCTAACTGTATGAGGGAGGTCATTCCACCACCGCGGGGCAATGGCGGAGAAGAGGCGTGGTCGGGAGGCGCGGCTGCCGGGCTCCCGAAGTTAGGGGACCGTCAGCTGATCAGAGGTCATAGAGTGGAGGGTTCTAGCAGGGGTATATGGAGTTATTAGAGACTGAAGGTATGATGGGGTGGAGCCTCTCGTGGCCTGGTAGGCCAGTACCAGTGTCTTGAATTGGATGCGGGCAGCTACCGGAGGCCAGTGGAGCGCGGTAAGCAGTGGAGTGATGTGAGAGTGCTTAGGGAGTTTGAAGACCAGGCGTGCAGCGGCGTTCTGCACGAGCTGGAGCGGCCTGATGGGACACGGTTGGTAAGACAGCCAGTAGAGCGTTGCAGTAGTCCAGGCAGGAGATGACAAGTGCTTGGACCAGGAGCTGGGTTGCCTGTTGTGTGAGGAATGGGCGGATTCTCCTGATATTGTATAGGGAGAATCTGCAGGATCAAGTGACTGCCGCGATGTGACCGGTAGCTACTGACATCAGTTGGGTCTAGAGTGGGCTTCTTAAGCAGTGGCTTGACCTGTGCCCTCTTCAGGGCAGAAGGAACTGTGCCAGTAGACAGGGAGCTGTTGATCAAGGACGAGATGAAGGGCAGAATGTCGTCCGAGATGGCCTGAAAGAGAGGGGAGGGGATGGGGTCTAGAGGACAGGTAGTAGGACAATGTGATTTGATAAGTAGGAGAGCTTGAGAGTCAGATAAAGGGGAGAAGGAGGAAAAGATAGTGGGGGAGGCGGAGGGTGCAGGATCCGAGGTGGGCGGGGATGGGGGGAAGGAGTCGCAGATGCCTTTGATCTTCTTCTCGAAGAAGGAGACAAAGTTATGAGCAGATAGGGATGAGGGAGGAGGAAGAGGAGGAGAGAGGAGGGAGGAGAAGGTGGAGAAGAGTTTGCAGGTGTTAGAAGAGGCGGAGTTGATCCTAAGAAGGCAGATTTGGCAGAGGACAGGGTAGGGGAGAAAGAACAAAGAAGAGAGTGGTAGTAGGATAGGTCGTTGAGGGATCTCGATATCCACCATCTCCGTTCAGCTGCGCGAAGTTTGGCTCTGTCGGCACGAATGCTATCAGTCAGCCAGGGACTGGGAGCGGAGAGGCGAGCCGGCTTGGTGACAGGGGGGCAGAGGGTGTCCAGGGAGGAGGCCAGTGCGGAGAGGACTGTAGAGGATTTCTCCTCCACGGGAAGAAAAGAGAAGGCTTCCACAGATGGGAGAGAGGAGCAGACCATAGAAGAGAAGGCGCTAGAGGAGAGGGTGTGAAGGTTGCGCCTAGCTGAGACTGGCAGCATGGGAGCAGAGGATTTCAGGGAGGGTGAGATCGAGAGAGAGAAAGACATGAAGAAGTGGTCTGAGGCGTGAAGCGGTGTGACGGTGAGATCAGGAACTTGGCAGCCTCTAGAGAAGACCAGGTCCAGTTGATTGCCACCCTTGTGCGTTGCAGGGGACTCAGGGATGGTAAAGTCAGAGGACTGAAGGAGGGAGAGTAGGCCATCAGACTGAGTAGAATTCAGTGGATGGTTGAAGTCTCCAAGCAGCAGGATGGGGGTGCCATACTCAGGGAAGGAGCTGAGGAGGGTGTCCAGTTCGTCCAGGAATGCCTGCAGAGGGCCTGGAGGGCAGTAGAGAACAGTCATGTGTAGTTTATAAGGGGAGGAAACAGAAACAGTGTGAAATTCAAAGGATGTGGGAGAGATAGAAGGGCGAGAGGTTTCTTGGAAGCTCCATGAGGGGGAGATCAGGAAGCCAGTTCCCCCGCCCCTCCCTGAGGGAGTGGGAAAAGGAAAAGGCAGTGGAGAGGGTATGATCCACGTCTCAGTGAGGGCCAGAAAGTGCGGGGACAGCATTGAGGCTTGGGCAGAGGTGAAGTCGGCCTTCTGTACCGCCGACTGGCAGTTCCATGTTGTCCTGAAATGACAACAGTCGTGTCAGTAGAGCGCGACGGGTGGGTGAGGTTAGACAGATTGCGTCCGCGAGGATGCCACCTGCAAAGAGCGCGAGAGGAAACTCGAACAGGAAAGGTGAGATGACACATGATTAGGGGGGGGACAAAGGTATTTAGAGAGGTTGGGTAGAAGCACAATTACACAGATAAACAAATGGGAATTAAATCACTGAGGGTCCGGCAGACAGGCAGTAGTTGTCTCAGCTTCCTCGTTGTCCTTCCTCGGTGGACTCCCACAGGTAGACTCCCTTGTCTTAGTCCGACTGAGTCTTCGTCCGACGAGACAAGGGAGACGAGACTGCTACAGCTGCCTCTTGGCGGAAACACTATTACTAAAGGGTCATGTGACTACAGCGTTCGCGGCTTAAGGGCTGACCACAGCCCCGCCCCCTCAGAACAAAGCGTAAATTGGCTGTGGCTGAGAGTAACAAACAAATGCAAATTCATTTATACACGGTGAAATGAAAACAGAGTACACAGAGCAAACAGAAATCGTGGCTACTAGGGCAAATAACACACGACAGAGACAAGAGAGAAACCAGAAATCGCAGCTACTGAAGCAAATTAAGCAAAGTCTTACTAGGATGCTGCTCTGAGTTATGAGTTATGGGTTGTGTGTGTGTCTTTAGGTAGATGACATTGTTCTATGGGGTCCACACTGGAGAAGCACAATGAAAGACTCACCAAAGTGCTTCACATCATCCAGAGACATGGATTACAGCTGAACAAAGCAAAATGTCAGTTTGCTGTTAGAGAAATCATGTTTTTTGGTGACAAGCTTTCAGGAGATGGTGTTAAGGTGGACAAGAAGAAGGTGCAAATGATCCTCAACACGCCCAGACCCACGGACAAAAAGTCTGTAGTGCATGCAATGGGGATGATCAGTTTCATAGGAAAATTCAGACTGAACCTGTCTTCACAAACAGTTTACCTGAGAGAACTGTTACATCATACAAGTGAATTCAAGTGGACTGAGAATCATGAACAAGAATGGGAGAGACTAAAAACCAATCTAACTACAGAGTCAATACTCAGCTTCTCTGACTCAAAGAAACCAACCAAGATATCCAGTGAAGCACTGACGGTTGTCACATATGCCTCAAGCACGATGACTCAGTCTGAGAGTCACTATGCTCAGACTGAGAGAGAATGTCTAGGGTTAGTGTACGGGGTTGAGAAAGTCCACAGCTATGTGTACGGCTCAAATCAAAAGTGATTGTGGATGAAACTGCAAGAGACAAAGTTCTGCAAAGGGTCCTAACAAATCTTAAGAAGAACTTTGCAGAACACTACAACTTTTAACATGTAAGTTCAATACTGCTGTACACTCCGTCAAACGGCCGAGCCGAGAAAGGAGTTCATATTGTCAAACAGCTGCTTAAGGAGGTGACAGACAGTAAATCAGATTCTTATTTAGCTCTGTTAAGTTACCGAGCTTCACCTGTGGAACATGGTGTGCCTTCTGCTGAACCTTTTTGAGTAACAAATTATGCATCATGCTTCAAAAGAAAAAAAAGTCGAGCTCTTGAAAAAGAGGCAAAAAGCAAATGATGACTTTCAGTGCATGACACTGTGAGAGTTGAAGATTCAAACACCTGGAAGAAGAAAGACACTGTTCTAAAGGAAGTCGGTCCAAGATCTTAAACAGTCAGGATGGAGGATGGACAAACCCTTAGGAGCAATCGTCAGTCTCTTCTGAAAACCAGAGAGACTCTGCAGGAGCAGACTAATGGAGGAGATACAGTCTGTGATTCATCATCTGATCCAGTTTACAATGTTACATCAGAACCAGCACCACTGCAAGACAACGCTGGTCCAGCTGAACATACATACTAACCTGTGTTGAGAAGATCCACACACACTGTCAAACCACCTGACAGGCTGAATCTGTAAAAGAAAAGAGAAAAAAAATCATGAAACAGGACACTGACATTGTCCATCTGAGATGGAATTTAAAATGAATAGCTGGACTGACACTTAACATTTAAAAAAAGAGAGAGAAATGCACTTATGTTTGTTTCTTTTGGACGTTTCTTTGGACTCCAGTTTAGTTTAATTGTATGCAAGGGTTTTGTGGGAGAGAATTCTAAGCCTGGGCCAGATGTGACCGAGAATCCAGCCACACCGTTCACCTTCTTAAAAAAAGACAGTCAAAGTTTTCAGAGTCTGATGCAGTACATGTTTATTGCATGAACTCAAAGCAGCATACAACAAACAGAGCCGGTCCTGGGAGTGACTAACTAACCGGTACACATCACCTGTAGTTATACAAAAGTCATATCAGGGATTATCCAGTGATTGTCAAGACAGTCATTAGAGGACTTCCCATCTTCTTTGCCTATCTTGCTAGACACCGTCATTTCCTAATGATGTAATCAGGAACTGACGTCTTGACCCAGGCCAAACTCAGAAATAAGTGAGAATACTGTCTTACATCAGCACCTGCACTGATAAATAAACAAACATGAATGAGTGCTTGTTAGAGAATACAAAGAATAAATGAGAGCACTCTTTCATCTTATCATAGTACCCTTGGCTATATCCAGATACAGTCAGACTTCCCATCTTCTCCAAAAAAAGGCTCACACCATGTAGCTTTGAATGTTTTACCATCAGCACTCTCTGCACAGAGACAAACTCCATGACCTTTTTTATTCCTCCATTTACAGATCACATCTTTATAAAAGAATTTCATACATTTACTTTAATATAAATGATTATATTGTGGCGGTAGTGGGACTATTTTAATTTAACAGTTCGGGCGCCAGGTGAAATCCACCACCACTCAGACAGAATAGTTAAAAAAAATAAAAATATTATAATAATAAGTGTTACCGATGCCACAGTGAGCCAAACACAACAGGCACAGTTATTCGATTATTTTTTTTATTGGTCTAAAGAAAAGTAAAGAAATCCTGACCGCAAGCTTTAAAAAAACAAAAAAAAACAATTTCCAAACAATTGCGTTCAAAATAATACACGTAATATTACGACAATCCGACCTTAAAATTGCCGAAACAGAATAACTTTAAACACAATTTCAAAATAAATCAACAATAAGAGGGCAACCCGGGCGCCATAGGAAAATAACAATAAAATAAAACAAAACTGAAATAAACGCAGAACAGAAGAGCTATCCCTAGGTTAACAAAAACCCCTTTCGAAAAAAAAACCCAAGCCGTAGCCCAAGGTTACGGCTTCTAAAGAGCGGTCAGTATGGAGCCGGTCTTTTAAAAAAAAAAAAAGATTCGTCTCACCGCTGCCGTGTCACCTGCTAAATACGATTTAAAAAAAAAAAAAACACAATAAAATCGTAAGCAGGAACTGAACACGGCTTACCGGTTGAACTTGCTCTGGTTCAAAAAAGGCTAAGGATGGAGGAAAAGAAAACCTCGCTCTCTCTCCGATACTCAAAAAAAAAAAAAAACCAAGCGCGTCCTAACAGCGCAGATACCCCAAGGTGTTCTCAAACGCACAAGCGCGACACACCAGGCAGAGGAAGTGGAGGAGAGAGCGCAATGTTACCTGGGCCAGGTATTTATAGACACGGGTCAGGACCTGTATGCAGTCGCCATGTTTTTTAAAAGAATATTTTATTATAGGGGGACATGGCTCTTATCGCCACACTCTCCTCCCCTTGGAGAAAGAGCAAATGGACCTCCCATATAAAAAGACTGATAATGTGAGTAGGTGTACAACACCTAATGGCAAAAAGGACAACAAGAACAACTTTCCTTTGAGAATATCCAGATTTAAAATCCAAGGAATTCCTCAGCATCATCTGGTTCGCAAAATATTTTCATAAATTGTTCTCTCTCCCTGCGATCAACATCTGCAGCAGTGGGGAAGCATTGCTTAAGGCGGCTAACATGGACTGTACGCAAGTCCTCTCCAGAGTCCTCCTTTACAATTTGATAATTAACAGGACCTAGCTTCGCCACAATGCGATAGGGACCTACCCACTTAGCAGCTAGCTTGGCAGTGAAACTACGTGAAGCTTGAGACAGGGGATAAGCTCTCATCCACACTCTCTCATTTTTTTCATATGTGACCTCGCGACGAGTTTTGTCATAGTTTCTTTTCTGCCTTTCCTTTGCCTTCTAAGTTTTTGGCTACCAGCCCCCGAAGATCTTCAAGATCTCGCAAACCTCTGTGATGCGACAGAGGCTGTAGTACTCTATCAAAGGGTCCCATTACTTTACCTCTCAGGAGTAACTCAGCAGGGGAATAGCCCGTGGACTCCTGAACAGCAGTGTTTATTGCAAACCGCAGTTCAGGAAGGTGCTTGTCCCATAGTTTATGCCGGTCACCCACATAAGAACTCAACATTGACTTAAGAGTACGGTTCACCCTCTCAGTACGGTTGGTTTGGGGGTGATAAGCAGTTGTTAATTTCTGTACCACACCCCAGCGATCACAAAAATTTTTCATGATTTCAGACACAAATTGTGGCCCACGGTCTGACAAAATGTGCTTTGGGACACCCCAGCGAGTAAAAATGTCCTTCTGCAGACACCTACTAATTGCCTCAGCAGTGGCTTTACGCAGTGGGAACAATTCAACCCACCTGGAGTAATAATCCACCACTACAAGTAACTGGGTGTTTCCTAGAGAACTCTGTGGTAAAGGACCCATGAGATCAAGACCAAGCATCTCCCATGGCTCTGAGACTTCAGTCTGCTGCAAGTAACCAGCAGGCTTTACAGATCTGGCAAATGTGACAGGACTGGACATAGTCTCCTACATCCTTCCACATCTTTGGCCAGTAAGCCACATCCATTATTCTTTTCAATGTTTTGTAACGTCCCAAATGACCACTTAGTGGACTGTCATGGTAGGCTCTGAGCACAGTGTCACGCAAAGCCCTAGGGACAAAAATTTGATAATGTGTACCTTGCTGAGGGTGCTCAGTTTTCCGATACACTTTATCCTCCAGAATTGCATATCCTAATGCACACTGACCCGGGGTGTTCTCTGCCTCGGTCACCATTCTGTATAGCCCCTGACTTTCAGGGTCTTCCTGTTGAGCTTTCCAAACAGCATCATCTGACAAGGGAAACGGAACAACCTTGTCCAGATTTGCACTACACAAAGCCAAAGAACTCTCTTCACCAGTGCAGGCTGCACGGGAGAGTGCATCAGGGGCAGAGTTAAGCTTGCCTTTCCTGTACTCTATGGTGAAGCAGAACTCCTGGAGACGCAAAGCCCACCTGACCAAACGAGAGTTTGCTTTAGTGGTTTTGAATACCCAGAGAAGAGAAGAGTGATCTGTTACTACTACAGAGGGTTTCCCCTCTAAGTAGTGCCTCCATCTCTCCAGCGCCCATACTACAGCTAAACACTCATGTTCCATGGCAGAGTAGTTCTTTTCTGCACCAGAGAGAGACCGGCTTGCGAATGCCAACACTTCCTCATCAGACAACGCTGATGACCTCTGAGCAAGAACAGCACCTAGACCCGTGGCACTTGCATCTGTGTAAACAATAAATGTACATTCATGATTAGGATGGCCAAGAATGGGAGGAGCAGTCAGGTGTCGTTTAAGGGTGTCAAATGACCTTTGACACTCTGCAGTCCATTGAAATTTTACCCCCTTTCTTTTTAAAGCATTCAAAGGCTCAGCAATCACAGAAAAATTAGGAACATACCTATGGTACCACCCAGCTAAGCCAAGGAAGCGCTGGACCTCCTTCAGATTGGTGGGTACAGGATATGTTTTCACTGCGTTCGTTTTCTCAGAGTCTGCTCTCACTCCTTCTTTGCTCACAACATGCCCTAGAAACTTAATTTCTGGCATGCAGAAGTGACACTTTAACTTAAGAGTAAGTCCTGCATCTTTGAGACAGTCGAACACAGTCTGAATGTCTACAAAGTGTTGGTCAAGGTTAGCAGAGTATATGATTATGTCATCTAGATATACCAGACAACATTTTCCGAGGCAGCTTTGAAGAACCCTGTTCATGAGCCGCTGGAAAGTAGCAGGTGCATTTTTCAACCCAAACGGCATTTTTCTGAAAGAATATAAGCCAAATGGAGTGACAAATGCAGTAATGGGTCGACTGTCAGGATCCATCTCTACCTGCCAGTAGCCGCTATTCAGGTCAAGAGAGGTGAACACTGCCGACCCTGCCAGAGACTCCAAGATCTCATTTACAGTGGGCAACGGAAATGAATCCCGCTCAGTATAAGCATTTACCCGTCGATAGTCAACACAAAATCTGGTGCTGCCATCCTTTTTGGGTACCATAACAACAGGTGAGGCCCAGGGAGAATGGGAAGGCTCTATGATGCCTTGCCTTAACATATCCTCAATTTGAGTCTTTACCTCCTGACGCTTGTGGACAGGCAAACGGTATGGCTTTTGCGTCACCACAACATCACCCTTTAAAGTTATTTTGTGCTTCAGCAGGGAGGTGTGACCGAGACTGGTGGTACATACCTCTGGGTTTTCCCGCAGTAGACGGTGTAACCTCCCTGCATTCTCACCATTTAAACTACTTTGGCTCACAGCTGCTTGTAGTAGGGACTGCAGCTCCTCAGCAGGTGTAGACCTACTGGGTTCGGGCAGAGTGGAAAGAGGAGGCACAGAGGTTATAATAGTAGTAGGAATAGTTGCGGCTGGAGAGAGTGGCAGCTGAATACCCCAACTATCATAAAATTCATCAGCAGAAGCAAATCTGATGGACTCAGATGAACAAACAAGGGGAGGTGGCAAAGAGGTCATAAGTGAAGCAGCAGTGGTAGCAGGAGAAGAATAAATACCCCAGCTATCACCAGGTCTTGCCAAAACTTGGAAAGGGAAGACTCTACCCTGTTTGTCACCTAAAATCGAATAGGCTTGATCTCTGACATTAAGCTGCATCCCACTGACTGAGATGAAATCCAGTCCAAGGACCAGAGGATAGGCGAGGACATTAGCAGCAAGCACTGCTGTCAGAACACTCCAACTATGGCCATGCATACCGTACTCTAATGCCTTACAACCCACAGGATGAGTATTTGTGCCATTTGCAAGGTACAGAGGACCTTCATTCCATGGCTCTAATTTCTCATGTGGAGCTGTAATTTTGTTCCACAAATCAAAACTCATTAAGCTATAGGTGGCGCCAGTGTCCACCAGTGCCTTGCCCTGACAGCGTCGAACAGCCACTGGCACAGCCAGTTGCTTCAACACTACCACTGGACCAGAATGAGGAGGGAGTATGGAGGTTGTCTTAGGTTTAAAAACAGGCTGAGACTTAGAGAAAGATTGACTATGACTTGTGACTGTAGAAACAGTACCCTTAGCAGGATTAGCTTGACGAGGGCCAGAACTTTTCTCAGACTGATATAGACCCTGGGACCGGAATTGTGGACAGCTCCCAGGAGGATGGGCACCCTGGCATCGCCAACACAGGAGAGGCATAGATTGTTTAAAGTCAGCTTTTTGACTTCTCTTAGATGTTTCCAAGATCTGGACAGATGGTTCAGCCTTAGGAACTTTAGCCATAAGGACCTTTTGCTCATACATCTTTTGATGTAGTAGATCTTTCTCTAACTGTTGCCCAAGTCTAACAATTTCTTCCACAGTGTGCGCGCGTCCACGCAGTTGGCTAACTAACTGTGGATTCATTGTTTTATAAAGCATCTTAACAATCTCATCCTCCATTGCTTCAGGCTTCCATCTCTTGTACAAGGCCTGAAAGGAAAAGGTGAAGTCCCTCACACTTTCATTGGGTAACTGAACTCGATTTCGGATCCTCTCCTCCAGCTCATCTGCATAATCTTCAGATAAAAAAGCAGCCAAAAATTGCTTCTCAAAATCAGGCCAAGTGCACACTCTTTCCCTGGCTATCTCCCACCAGTGACGTGCTGTACCATGCAAGACATTTCTCATGGTGGCCAAGATCTCAGAATCAGACATTGGGCGCAGAGCGAGGAAGTCCTTACACTTAGAAATATACAAGAGGGGGTCAGTGTCATCATTTGTACCACCAAAAGAAGGGAAAATTAATTTGATTGGCAACCGCCGATCAACTGTATGTGAAACCTCACTGGTATGACAAGGGACAGGAAGTACAGGCTCAGAAGCAGCAGACTGTTGATAACCAACATCAACAAGAGGGGTGGAAACACTTTGTGGTAGCTGGCTATACCCATGAAGAGTCTGCTTAGCCTCTAATTCATGGATTTTTTTAACCAAGGTTTCAACTGAATCTTTGATGGCATGAACCTGTGTACGCAGGTCCTGCATTTCAGACTTAATGAATCTATCCAGCTGTTCTGGGATTGAAGTGATAGAATTTAATAAAACAGTGTTTGAATCCTTTAACATGGCCTGAAATTCAGTCACCATCTGTTTAGAATTCCATTGAATACCTTCTAAGCATTTTGCTATCAAATCTCTGTTGCGCTCAGTGACAGTATTGAGGAGGTCATCATTGGCCTTCTCAACTAAGCGAGCAACATCACCTTTAGCTTCAACAGCCTCCTTGGATACATGCTTCAAGCCCTCTGAAAGCCATTTTTTTTGACATTCAATTGTGTTTTCAAACACTTGCTTCATTGACTCAATGGCATGAGAAAAAACTTGGAGGTCACTGTCAGGAGCTAGAGGTGGCATCAAATCAATATGCTCATCTGGGACAGGTACATCTAACAGGGAGTCTGGCTGTGCATTTGGTGTAAAAACAGTAGAAACTGAAGGGGCAGTAAGGGACATATCTATAGAATCGGAAATTGTCTCACCAAAGACCAGCAGATCTTCTGGGTTTCCTGCCATGACCTCCAGCTTTCTTCTCTAACGTTATACGGTAGAAAATAGGGTAACCAAATTCAAAGAGAATACAAATACAAAATGTTACAATCAACACTGATGCAAAACTTCAATAGGTTCAGTTTCAATTTACATCACAGTGGCCTTTTACCCTCAATGCATGTATAAAGTTCAGTGATGAAATTCGGAAGACACTGCAACTAAAAATCATTTCCAGAATTCAAGTCCAATTCAAGTCCGTCCCTGTTCGGGCGCCAATATCTGTGGCGGTAGTGGGACTATTTTAATTTAACAGTTCGGGCGCCAGGTGAAATCCACCACCACTCAGACAGAGTAGTTAAAAAAAATAAAATATTATAATAATAAGTGTTACCGATGCCACAGTGAGCCAAACACAACAGGCACAGTTATTCGATTATTTTTTTTATTGGTCTAAAGAAAAGTAAAGAAATCCTGACCGCAAGCTTTAAAAAAACAAAAAAAAACAATTTCCAAACAATTGCGTTCAAAATAATACACGTAATATTACGACAATCCGACCTTAAAATTGCCGAAACAGAATAACTTTAAACACAATTTCAAAATAAATCAACAATAAGATGGCAACCCGGGCGCCATAGAAAAATAATAATAAAATAAAACAAAACTGAAATAAACGGAGAACAGAAGAGCTATCCCTAGGTTAACAAAAACCCCTTTCGAAAAAAAAACCCAAGCCGTAGCCCAAGGTTACGGCTTCTAAAGAGCGGTCAGTATGGAGCCGGTCTTTTAAAAAAAAAAAAAAGATTCGTCTCACCGCTGCCGTGTCACCTGCTAAATACGATTTAAAAAAAAAAAAACACAATAAAATCGTAAGCAGGAACTGAACACGGCTTACCGGTTGAACTTGCTCTGGTTCAAAAAAGGCTAAGGATGGAGGAAAAGAAAACCTCGCTCTCTCTCCGATACTCAAAAAAAAAAAACCAAGCGCGTCCTAACAGCGCAGATACCCCAAGGTGTTCTCAAACGCACAAGCGCGACACACCAGGCAGAGGAAGTGGAGGAGAGAGCGCAATGTTACCTGGGCCAGGTATTTATAGACACGGGTCAGGACCCGTATGCAGTCGCCAAGTTTTTTAAAAGAATATTTTATTATAGGGGGACATGGCTCTTATCGCCACAATATTATATTATAAATTCTTAATGCAAAATAATCATTGATAAAGAAAAAATCATTATGTTGATTAATTCACACAAAAATACATAACTGTTACGATGTTTTCACCTTCTCATGCATCAAAGGTAAGGGGATGTAGTGATATAAAATTATCCAATTATGTAGTGACGTATCAGACCTACTAGATGGCGGTATTCTGTGTTTTAGAATACCCGAGTGACGTTTTGAGTGGCTACTTTACGACGCTTTGATTAGTAGAGCGACAGTTTTAACTGAAATGTGAAGAGCGGTAATCTCTTGTCACGAGCCTGTAATAAAAACAGTGATTAATTCAAACGGTTCATTCATTTAATGATAATGAACATCACAGTGACCGACGTGCATTGAATGTGTCGGAAATCTGGGATTTTTCGGATGGCTGTCTTGTTTGCGCTTCTATAAAGTAAGTTTCTTGTTTCTTTTATATATTTGTGGAATAACTGTCAGAGGAATGTTAGTTATAGGAATGCAATTGTCTCTCTCTCTCTCTGTGGACTTGCACTCGAAGTCCATTCATTGAGGGAAAAAAAATATTTGTGTAATTATTTTTACCTCAACATTTCTAACACATTAAGCTGAATGTATGTGGTTGTTTTTGCATCGTACAAGCAGAACCCAGTTTGTAAGGTTATGAATCCACCACAGTAGGGCTTTCTACAGGTCAGTGTGATCAGTTTGAACCGGCGAGAGAAGCTGGCAGATCTCGGCTCTTTATTGCTGTATTCGTTATTGGGGTCATTAACTGTCGAAGAGATTTTACCTGCACACCTGATCACTCTCTTGTTATATAAGCAGAATTTATGAAATTTCATAGAGGACTTTGCAATCGGTTTCTTAGGCTATTTTAAGCCGTCGTTTTTTAAGCTACCAAAGCCAGTGGGAAACCGAGAGACATGCTAACGGCCGGAGAGCGAGGGGTGAATTTTCTGAGGTCAAATTTGAGAGAGACCGACGAGCGTCGAGTGTCTGGGAAATGTCGGATTCTCTGTGTCTTTCTTCTTTACCTTCGTGTACAAAGTAAGTTTCGTGTTCTTTTTACATGTCTGTGGAAAACCACCAGTAAAATGTCTAGTGCATTTATTCAGACGGGTTTTGAATGAATAAGATATTGTAATCAGTCTCTGAATAGCGTTATTTACACGCGCTGTTAGCCTCAGTGCAGTGGCGACGGTCACAGAGTTGAAAAGTTTGTCTTCGATTTGACGGCAAGTAACTCACATTTAGGACAACATTTTTAACGGTAACTGAAGATTCTTTCAGTTTCTGTGGTAAATTTGAGTTTCTTCTCGTACAAGTAACCATACTTGTCATCAAATTCACCAACTGTGCTTTTGATCTTTACATGACTAATGAGTTGGCCAGTAAACAGGGTGTCTGTCTCGCTTTTGTTCTGTGTGGAACATGGCTGGTCCTTTTAATATGAACTTGACTGACAGTTTTATAAGTGTTGTCCTTTTTGATGTCTTATTTCTTATTTAAATTTTCATTGGTCTCTCCAGTTTAAAGTGTTAATTACAACTTGCAAGTGTCCGGTGCCCAAACATATCACATTGTGTCTTTAATTTTTCACAACATTAGTTTTCATGGAGGAGGTTAGAAAAAACCTACTGTGGAGGACATAAAATCTCTCTCTCTCTCTCTCTCTCTCTCTCTCTCTTTCTCTCCCTCCCTCTCTCTCTCTCCAGACTTGCTCTCTGTAAACTCACTGAACAGTCCTGTTCATCTATAGCCTCAGTTCTACAGTCAGTAAACTGTCCCCTGAGAGAACTGGACCTGAGTAACAATGACCTTCAGGATTCAGGAGTGAAGTTTCTCTGTGTGGGACTGAAGAATCCACACTGTAAACTGGAGACACTGAGGTCAGTATTAGTCAGGAACGTAAATACAGTGTTTAAAATGACTATGTTCATATTAAAATGAGACCAGGTTGATGTATAGTATGGTTATTAAAGTACTGTTTTGTGTGAAACATACTGATCATAAAAGGAGATGAATTTCCCCCAGTATCTGTAAGGCTAATGTTAGTAACTGGTCTGTGAGTTTAGTTAATGTGATAGTTTAACAAAGTCAACATTTATGGTAAAACAGAGTGGAACCTTTACAATGAATCACACTTCACAAACCAGATGATGAGTTGATATTCTCTGTCTATATATATGTTTATTTCTGTCTCTCTCTCTCTCTCTCTCTCTCTCTCTTTCTGTAGGTTGTCTGGTTGTTTAGTGACAGATGAAGGTTGTTCTTCTCTGGCTTCAGCTCTGAGTTCAAACCCCTCACACCTGAGAGAACTGGATCTGAGCTACAATCACCCAGGAGACTCAGGAGTGAAGCGTCTCTCCACACAGATGAACCAACACTGTCGACTTAAGTCAGTACAGCCTGTGTGTGTGTCTGTGTGTGTGTGTGTGTGTGTGTGTTTGTGTGTGTGTGTGTGTGTGTTTATGTGTGAGACTCATCCACTGTCTGTTGTGTGTTTTTGTAGTGTGGACCATGGTGGAGAATTCAAGATCAAACCACGATTAAGAAAATGTGAGTATACACACACACACACACACACACACACACACACACACTGAGTTTGGTTCACTCATGGAAAAGAGACCATTTATCTAAATTCCTAAAAAAAATGCAACTTTTGCTCATCTTCTCCATTTAATGAAAAAAGAGAGATAATAATATGAGATAAAATATTACTTTTACTTCATTTTTAAAATATTTTTATGTTATTTTATTGTGTGCGAACAAAAGCAAGACAGAAAGTGAGTGAATAAAATAAAGTGGAAAACTGATCAGAAACAGGTTCAGGTTACGAGAGGGAAACACACAGGGTCAAGGGTCAAACAACAGTAACACGCACATCAACAATAACACACTCAAACTCCTTATAATAACATAATATAATGATAATATAATACTGAGATTTAAATAAAATGAATATAATATTTAATAATTTAAGGCTAATATAATAATATAATTTTCTCCATTTAGTATAAAACACACACACACAGTTGAGAGTGTGTGAAATGTTTTCTCCTCTAATTTCTCTTCTTCTCTGTAGATGTCTGTGATCTCACACTGGACCCAAACACAGCACACACACTCCTCTCTCTGTCTGAAGGGAACAGAAAGGTGACACGTGTGAGAGAGAAACAGTCGTATCCTGATCATCCAGAGAGATTTGATTACTGGGCTCAGGTCATGTGTAGAGAGAGTCTGACTGGACGCTGTTACTGGGAGACTGAGTGGAGTGGAGTTTATGGTCCTGTTATATCAGTGACATATAAAGGAATCAGGAGGAAAGGAAACAGTGATGACTGTGGGTTTGGACACAATGAAAAGTCCTGGAGTCTGTGTTGCCGTGGTAACAGTTACTCTGCCCATCACAATAATCAGGACACTGACATACCTCACCACCCCTCACACACACACAGAGTAGGAGTGTATCTGGACTGGTCGTCTGGAACTGTGTCCTTCTACAGCGTCTCCTCTGACACACACACACTCACACACTTACACACATTCCACTGCACATTCACTGAACCCCTCTATGCTGGGTTTACTGTTTTTACTGACTCCTCAGTGTCTCTGTGTCAGATAAAATAAATAAACACACACACACATTCTTTTTCTCTTTTTCACATGCACACACACAATGTTCATATAAAGCATGTACATTTATTTACACTTCCACTTGAAAACACACACACAAACACAATCGTGTGTCTATGAAGTACAGTCAGTTTTATTTATGTATCAGAAATCTGTGACTGTAATAATAAACAATTATTCATGAATTTACAAAGTTTTGTAGAGATTTGTTTGTTTTTGACTTTTTTTCAGAAATTCTTGTCCATTTACTTTTAAATTCTTGTTTATTTGTTTTTATTTTGTTACAAACACAGTGTAAACATGTACATGTCAGAGAGAAAGACACAAATAAAATATTACATATAAAAACATTGAAAGTGTTTCTGATACTGAACATACACACACACTCTCTTTTCTCTCCCTCTCCCTCACACACACACACAGACTCTCTCTTCCCCCCCCCCACACTCTCTCTCTCACACATACACACTCTCTCTTTCTGTCTCACACACACACACACACAAACACTTATACTCTGTCTTTCTCTCACACACACACTCTCTTACACTTTCTCATACAAACACACACTCTCTGTCTCTCTCTTTTTTGGTTTTGAGTTTTAGACTCAGTGTCTCTGTGTCAGATAAAATAGATAAACACACGCACACACACATTATTTTTCTCTTTTTCCCATGCACACACACAATGTTCATATATATCATTTACATTTATATCATGTATCATTTACATTTGTATTTACAGTTCCACTTGGACACACACTCACACAAACACAAATGTGTGTCTATGAAGTTTAGTCAGAGTTTTATTTATGTATCAGAAATCTGTGACTGTAATAATGAACAATTATTCATTCATTTACAAAGTTTTGTAGAGATTCGTTTGTTTTGGACTTTTTTTTTCAGAAATTCTTGTCCATTTACTTTTCAATTCTTGTTTATTTGTTTCATTTTGTTACAAGTACATTGTAAACATGCACATGTCAGAGAGAAAGACACAAATAAAATATCATTACATATAAAAACATTGAAAGTGTTTCTGATACCGAACATATATACACACTCTCTCTCTCTTTCTCACACACACACATTCTCTCTCTCTCTCTCTCACACACATGCAAACTTGCTCTCTCTCTTACACACACACAAACACACTTTCTCTCTCTCACACACACACTTTCTCTCTCTCTCTCACACACACACACTCTCTCTGTTTCTCTTTGTCTCTCTCTGTCTTTCTTTCTCACACACGCATACTCTCTCTTTCTCTCACACACCCTCTCTCTTTCTCTTTTTCTCACACACCCTCTCTCTCTCTCCCACACACACTTTCTTTCCCTCTCTGTCTCTCTCCCACACACACACACACCAGTGAGAGAGACAGAAAGACACAGGGCGTGACAGAAATAAAACCACTGAATGTAATATTACAGCCAGTGAGAGGGACAGAAAGATATGTTTAAATCTGTTTAATAAGTGGGTTTTTCAGCTCTGAAGCTAAATTTAGCAAGATCTGTGGCACTCAGTTTAAGCAGGACCAAATAACTTCTAGATGTGATAGAACTATATTAATACTACACAGAATCAAAGTTTGGTTGCAAGAAAGTGAAAACTGGTGGCGATATTAATTTTTGAAAATCAAAGATTCTTCATTGGGTGTTTTATTTTTAATATTTCATTACTGACAACTATTTACATGAATACATGTTGCAAATGATCCTTTTTTGTAATACAAATTTATTGATTTTGAAAAGGTTGGCACATGACAAATCAACATTTGAACTGAGACACTGCTCCAATGACATCACCAATAGAAATAAAATGGCTATGAAATAAAAGATCCATACGAGAGAGGATACAGCATTAGTCATAGTGTTGCAAATTATCCTTATGTTTTCTTGGATGCTACAGAAGCTACAATTCAAAACACACAGCATAAGTGCCGTTATCAGACAATAAAATACACACAGAGAGAGATTACTGTCATAGAGAGTTACAATGCGCGCACACACAGCGTTCACACTGCCGTCTGGCCCACTGGCCCCGTCTATAGGTCTCCCCAGGTCTTTTAAAACAGCCCGGTTCTGGTGAACAATTAAGCACCGGCACCGTTAACCACTCCTGGCTCAACCACTCAAAAAAAACAAAAAAAACAACCCCAACACCACAGCTGTAACACTCAGACTAAAACCATACTCTAATATGTTTTCCCTGTGAATGTTTGTGGTGTTGTTGTGTTGTGAAAGAGTGTATTTCCTCCTCTCTGGTTTGTTTGTAGGATGAAAGTGCAGATGCTGTCACCTATGAGAATATCAGTCAGTCTGTTCATTTACCCTCCACTCACATCACTGGGACTCTCACATTTAACATGACACAAACACAATGATAAGATTCTTTTGTTAAACTTGAAAGAAATTCATTGATATTCACCTGGGAGCTGCACTGGCTCCTGTTCCAAGTGGGTCTTGATGTAGTCCAGGCCTACACACACGACAATTACCATTAATACCAAATAGAGGAGGAGACATAAGTCATCTAATTACCTAAATGAGAAACATGAATGATAGTGACACCACTGTACTTTCACAACCACAGTAGAGTATGAGTCTCAGTAACCAGATCTTAGCATAATGGGCAACAGCTCTAATTTTACTCCTCAGTGACATGAGAAAAACAGGGGGGGGGGGGGCGCTGCATATAATCTCATGGAATCATACAATGCTGCACACTGTGCTATACATTTAGTTTCTGCCTCAAATGTAAGATGTTATTATGATCAGGAGCTGTTCTTTGCAAGGCTTCATTAGAGAACATCCACTACCTTTCCTGTTTTTATAAATTATAAAGATGGCAATTTGAGGAACAATTTTTAAATGATTTATCCAGTTTCTGCATGTCTTCATTGCTTGTCCAGGATGTACAAAACTTTGGAAGAAGAATAGCTGCGACACTGAGTTCAGGGTCAGCAAGCATGGGGTCCAAACCGCTGCTGTATTCCTCCTTAAAGGGCATGGATCAGTGGCTGGCAGAACTTAGAGGAGAGCTGTAGGCGGTCAAGCCTCACAGTCAGGAGGTTTTCAGTGGGCACCAGCCATCCCATATGGACGTCTGCCTCTGTCTGTATTACGTTAAGGGCCTTGGAGATCAGGCTCAGGGTCATATTCAGTCAGGAGGTTTTCAGTGGGCACCAGCCATCCCATATGGATGTCTGCCTCTGTCTGCATTTGTCAGGTGTGCAGTGGAGCTGGACCCCAACGCAAGACACAGTGATGGTGGTAACAAAAAGGAGGACTTTACTTACAGAATGTAGATAAACAAACTGGTGCAACCAGGAAACAAAACTGGATATAAACAGTACAGCCAAACAGCGTCTTCAAATGAACGCAAACAACAATAGACAAGGGACAGGGCAAACACAAGGGCTTAAATACAAGAGGAGAACCAAACAGGATAAACATGATTGGTGGAACTTAAAGGGGTAAACGAGGTTAATAAATAGAATAAACAGGATCAGGTGAGGGGCGGAGACAGACATAGAATAGGAACGCAAGACATTTCAAAACAAAAGTCCAAAACAAGGTGCAGGCTGTGACAGCATTACGTTAAGGGCCTTGGAGATCGGGCTCATGGTCATATTCAGTCAGGAAAGCAAGCTCGGCAGGATTTAACCCGTTACATAATCAAACAGTCATAAATTATCTCAGTTATCCATGTAATATATGTTAGTATGAACGATTTCATAATATGAATGGTGTTTTTGGCTTGGTTATTGGAGTAGCTGAGAACAGAGTATTGAATATTAAATGATTAGATTCAGGTTAAGTACAACTGTACCAAAAAACATATGCAGGGAGACTTCACTCTGTTGTCTAGCTAGAAACCACCATCCCCACCAACACCACAAATGACTTGTAATTCAATTTCTACATAATGTTTATGCATGATAATGTGTTTGTCAGTATAAAATATTTAAAACATGAAATGCTAGATCATAATAAGAGCTTCAGGAATATAATAGTCCGTTGTGGTAACTGAATTTAGGTTTACATAGTTAACCAGCTACAATCATTATTGATAATAAATTCATCACAGCTGAGCATGTTCTCTCAGCCACACAGGCTAACAATAATCCTAGCACTGACATGTGTGTGTGTGTGTGTGTGTGTGTGTTTGTGTACATGTTAACAAAACTAGTCAGCTAATGGCCACAGGATGGAGTTCCACCTGGTTTCGATGATCCTCAGTGTACGTTCCACTGCCTGAAACAGGGAGTTCCACCTGGTGTCGATGGGGCGGATGAGCTGGAGCTTACGCTCTCTTTCAGTTACCTCGGCAACTATCGTGGATGGACCACTGTTCTTCCACAACGCCCAGCACTGGGCAAACGCTGCACGCGACACCGTTTTGTAGGTCTCCTCTGAGTTTGCTTTTGTGTCATCCACTGCTGAGATCAGGTCAAGCACATGGCAAGCACAGCCATCTTGAACCTGTTATTGTGACTATGGATTTGACATTGTGCTTTGCTTTCCTTACATTTACCTTCATTTCAACTGTAGTCTTGGTTTGAACTGTTGAACGAGACATCACAGTGGAATTAGGCTGAAGCTGCTGCACCAGGCTTTGAAATCCTGACTGTTCCTGAGGGTTAGGGTGAGGGTTAGGGTTAGGGTTTTGGCTACTTGCTGGTTGATGCACCGTCACTGGACTCAGGTCCTTTCCTTTTGTTGGCAGTTGCTGTCAGTTCAAGGTCTCACTGGAGACGAGAGCTGTGCCTTTTCTGAAAAAAAAAATATATATAATCATTTAATCGTGTTTTTACTTGTTGCTAGTGGTGCATTTGAATAAGAGGCTAGCTAACGTTACATAAGACTTACACTAAGACTTCACTAACCTAAATTAATTTAACATGCAAAAGTCAGGTAGTCTTAAGCAATAAGTTTCTTCAAATTTGACGGCGAATTAAACATTGTAACAACCATGTAATCATGTTTATAAAGGTGAATCAATGTAATCATTTGTATTAAAGAATTGTGACTGTACAATCCTCTGTTCTACAAGAAATATCAAGTCCTCTGTGTTCAAAAAGAAGAGGCCTGTGAGGCCCTTTAGGGGCTGCATGTGAGATAAGGAAGGGGCCTCTGCCGTTGTGTGGTAAGGTCACTGACCAAGCATTCAGACGGTGAGATATGGTACGTCTTATTCCACTATGGACTTAAAATTGGACTTCTATTGTCTCAAGATACCAGGTACCAGCGTGGTGTTGGCACTCGGTCACGTCTGGCCCTGACTGTGTCGTCTCTCCCCCAGTCTGGCCCTGACTGTGTAGTCTCTCTCATAGTCTGGCCCTGACTGTGTAGTCTCTCCCCCAGTCTGGCCCTGACTGTGTAGTCTCTCTCATAGTCTGGCCCTGACTGTGTAGTCTCTCCCCCAGTCTGGCCCTGACTGTGTAGTCTCTCCCCCAGTCTGGCCCTGACTGTGTAGTCTCTCCCCCAGTCTGGCTCTGACTGTGTAGTCTCTCTCATAGTCTGGCCCTGACTGTGTAGTCTCTCCCCCAGTCTGGCCCTGACTGTGTAGTCTCTCCCCCAGTCTGGCCCTGACTGTGTAGTCTCTCTCATAGTCTGGCCCTGACTGTGTAGTCTCTCTCCCAGTCTGGCCCTGACTGTGTAGTCTCTCCCCCAGTCTGGCCCTGACTGTGTAGTCTCTCCCCCAGTCTGGCCCTGACTGTGTAGTCTCTCCCCCAGTCTGGCCCTGACTGTGTAGTCTCTCACCCAGTCTGGCCCTGACTGTGTAGTCTCTCACCCAGTCTGGCCCTGACTGTGTAGTCTCTCCCCCAGTCTGGCCCTGACTGTGTAGTCTCTCCCCCAGTCTGGCTCTGACTGTGTCGTCTCTCCCCCAGTCTGGCCCTGACTGTGTCGTCTCTCCCACTGTCTGGCCCTGACTGTGTAGTCTCTCCCCCAGTCTGGCCCTGACTGTGTCGTCACTCCTCCAGTCTGGCTCTGACTGTGTCGTCTCTCCCCCAGTCTGGCCCTGACTGTGTCGTCACTCCTCCAGTCTGGCCCTGACTGTGTAGTCTCTCCCCCAGTCTGGCCCTGACTGTGTAGTCTCTCCCCCAGTCTGGCCCTGACTGTGTAGTCTCTCTCACAGTCTGGCCCTGACTGTGTAGTCTCTCCCCCAGTCTGGCCCTGACTGTGTAGTCTCTCCCCCAGTCTGGCCCTGACTGTGTAGTCTCTCCCCCAGTCTGGCCCTGACTGTGTAGTCTCTCCCCCAGTCTGGCTCTGACTGTGTAGTCTCTCCCCCAAATGACAACACAACACTTCGTGAAGCTTAAATAATATAATTCAGCAGAATAATCCCATTACAAGACATGAAAAACCCTAAAACGAAACCCAAATAAATCTACATTCATTGACAAAACAAGCATTGTGTCTTATATCGGTTCAGTTTGGTAATTGTTGTGAGTGGCGGGGTGTCCATAAATCCAAGTTCATTCAATCTTCGATAAAAAAAACAACAACTCAGGTTTGGCCAAACAAGAAAATCATTCCCTTTTCAACTAAAAAACGAAAAATAAAAAAAAAACACCAGATACATTCTCAATAAAGCTTACGAAAAAGAGAAACAAAAAGGAGCGCTCTCACCCGACTTCTACGTCTTTCATAAATCGGGAATGAGTCCTCCGTCCGTTGCCAGAGTAATTTACCTTTTAGATTCCCTTGTAATCCACACTTTATTTTACATGCCCTTCGTCTCTTTCTCTCATTTTTTTCTCCTTCTGGACGTCCTAAGATTCTCCTCTTTAAATCTCGCGCCGCTTCGCCCCCTTTTTCATGTTGCCGAGTTTTTGACGCGTCACCATACACGCCTCCCTTACCCTGCACTTCTTTTCGTCAGTGAAATAATATTATTTCTTTAAACAACAATAATGCATTTTAATACCTCACATTTCGTTGTTTTTTCTACAGAATCACAATTACACTTTCATTGTGACACTGTCACACCACTGCTACTATCATGTAACAGGAGAACATGAAATATTAACAAAACGATGCAAAGACATACAAACATGCAAACTACATGCAAACCACTAACATAAGCACGTAACACTACGACAGAAACAGGTCTCAAAATGCTCAAGTTAACACAGTGACCACGAAAATTTCAAATTAATGTTCAGTCAGTATCTGTACAAAAACACTCAAAAATTAGATTAATATAAAATGACCGGTTCACTAAGCTGTAAACTCCAGTTTTGTCTGTAAATGCTCAAAGAGTACTGTTTCCCTCTGTGTGGTCTTGTCTTTACAAGGTCATTTTGTCTTTACAAGGTCATTTGGACAGTTTTGCACTCTCAGTGGCCCATTAGGGAAATGTGATGGAGTTTGACTAGATGTCATAGATTAAAACTCCTCAAAACAACATGGGCTTTTAAAACATGTGGAGAGAGGTTTTGGACATTTGTTAAATGTTGTGAAAAACTGTTTACTGAATGTTACAAACTGCTCACACTTTTATCAGATTTTGTAAAAGCCATGCATATATTGAATGGGTTAAAAATTGTTTTACTAAAATCATACAAAAGGCATGTTATTAAAAGTAGAATGTGGACTCTTTATGTGTGTGCGTGTGTGAATCTGTGTTGTTGTTTTTGTTGAAAAAGCCATTGGTATATTAGATATGGTAAAATTGTTTTACTTAAATCAGAAAAAGATAAGTTATTAAAAGTTGAATGTGGTCTCTATGTTTGTGTGTGTGTGAATCTGTGTTGTTGTTGTTTTCTTTACTCTGTCTGTGACATGTGGAGGTTTTTCTTCTCAGTTTAGCAGAGGTAACTGTTGTAAGGACATTAAAAACACTATGGTGGAGGAGAAGGGGAGATGTTGTGAGCTGATCTGTATGTATTTCTGCCACTACATCAGGAGGCAAAAAGGAAAGGACATTAGTATTCTCATTCATCATCATCATCATCATCATCATCATCATACAAGTCTATTTAGAGCCCAGTATCACTATTTATAGTCTCAGAGGGCTTTACACATCCACAGCAAAGTTAAATCAAAATGATCTTATCCATAAGTTAGAGAAAACAGATAAGTCTTTAGTTCAGTTTTAAAGGTATGAAGAGAGTTTGCCTTCCTAATTTGTGGGTAGGACTATGCATAGTACTCGAACATAACCTATACTATACTGTATTTAAAGAATAAAAATGTTGGGTCTGCTACAGGCGGTTTGTAGGCAAATAAAAAACAACATATGGTAATATCTACGAGACATCCGATGGAAAAAAGTTACACAAAACAATCAAGCTTCGATATCATAGAGAAATGTAGGTTATTGGTCCACAAATTCTCAAATAATAACATAGCCTGTTGTATCACGGTAACAAACATTTTAATCATAGGTAAAAATAAAGAGCATGTCAGATACCGTTAGGCTACCCGTAGGCAAAGGTGTATCTGACAGGTTTAAAGGTAAAATTTGTTCCTCTGTTTCCAGTTTACCGGTCGACATTTCCCTACCGTAGCCACGCCATCTAAAACCAGACATTCCATGTACCGTTAAGACGTGCTGTTATATGAAATAACTCATAGAAATAATGAAATAACGCACAGGAAATAGGAGGGACAGAGTTTTGGCTGTGATGTCCCTGAATACTAATAATGGTCCATTATCACACACAGTCTTACAGCGACCACAATCCATGTGAGTTAGAACACTATCGGTATGGTATTTCTGTAAAAAGTGAAACTAATAGCAACAGAGTGGCGAACATAATTACCGTATGCTGTTGTGCTTACGTAAATAATGATGTGGAAATATGGTGAATTTACCACCTGAGCCTTTCTGACACTTGTGGTTTTCTTTTTCTTTCATTTTCCTTTCTTTTTTTCTCTTTCTTTCTTTCTTTCTTTCTTTCTTTTTCTTTTTTTTACGCGGCCTCTATTTCGAATTGGCCTTTGCTTGTCCAAACAAGAGGCACCCCTGGCTACAGTTTGAAACCCTGCCATCATTATCTGAGATGCGGTTTTTATTTGAGAGTTTACGGTACACGGATACCCTCAAGGTGAGCGATTGGTGTGGCTGCCTGCACCAAGAGTTTACTCCCTGATTTTAGATCGGATATCTTTCACACAAAATGCGAACCGCACTGGAGTTCAGGTAAACCGTATCCCAGACCCCCGTTTTCTGGAGGACTCGGGTACGGTCCCTTGGTGCCCACCTGAGTTCGGAAAACAGCTTTCACATCAAAACGAACTGAACCAACTGCTCAAGCGGACTCGGGTCCGCACCAAAAGCTCTAGTGTGAAAGCACTTTCGTGAAAACGAAAGTAAACGTTGCTCTGCTCCCAGCGCCATTTTCAACCGAAAATAACTTCGAGTGAAATGAGATTTATTTAGTGCAACGTTGTGAAATATTGTGGTAAGTGTTTGAAAATTTTTGTATTACATGTGGTTGATTGTAATGATTTGCTTTGTTCCTATACAATGGTAACAGCATGGTCTACTAAATCGTTTCATGGCCTAAGGTCAACCGATCAAAAGTTCACGGAACATATTAGTATGTTTTGAATCGAACACACTTACTCGCTTGAATTATTAAGCCGATATTTATTTTAAAAAATATTGCTGTTGATGTTTTGGTGCCATTCTTGTCCACAAACCGGCCGTTAAAGCGATGTTATTTGAGTTGAAGAAAATAAGTTATGTCTCGACCATTCATCGGGTAACGAGAAACAAAATTATTAATTTGACGACACCGTATATTTGGTCTCCATACACACTCCTGTTTATGACTGTGTGTGTGTGTGTCCACAGGACCAAAACAGTTTCACTGTCTGAACAAGTCTCAGTGGACATTGTGAGAATGGAGAAAACTAAAAGGATTGACTGTGGGGACAGAGAGGAGAAGAACACTGTCTGTAGAATGAGTCAGTCTGGACAGTGTGAGGAGGAGGATCCTGTTGACTACAGGACACAGAGACCAGGATCTCCAGTACCCAGCTGTGTGTCTATGAAGAGTGACAGATCCCTGCCTATACCTCCAGACTTCAGCAGAGAACCAGTCCCCTCTGAGTCACAGTGAGTGACTGTATTTATACTGTATTAACTATATGTATAATATAAAATTGTATTAACACTGTGTATACTATTTTCACACTAATAATGTCAGTGTGTATAAACACAGCTAAAGAAAGATCACACAGGTTACAGTGAGACGTGTGGATATTTTCATTCAGATATTTGGAATCAAAGAGAGTGAAACTAAAACGCAAACAAAATGCTGTTTATATTGTGGTTGAATGTTACAAGGGTATATATTTATATATTTATATTAGACCAGACAACACCACCTAAGGACTAGCAACTTTTCTGGAATTGCTATCTATCCCTCGTGAGTAGAGTGTGCAGTGGAATGTGCGTCTCTTGAATGAGCTGAATCTTCCTGGTTTTAAAACCTTACAAACAGTAAGTTAATTACGGGAACAGAGACACCTGTGGGAAAGGGGGAAATTGTGCCTGTAAACTACGGTGGCCTAAAAGAGATACATTGGTCCAGAAAGTGCTACCTCTAGCCGGTTACAATATGTTGTAGTTCTTGGCTGTAATGAAACCAAACATTGATATGATTAAATGAAGTGGTCACCAAACAACAGGAAATGTCACACACTGATTCAGTCACTTTACCTGTAAACTCTTCAATGATTTTCAGATGAGTTTTCAGCAGATGATTCCTTATTGTCACTCTGTCACATTGACCAGTGTTTATGACATATGATATGCTGTATATTCTACACTGACTTACCTGCTCAATTCTCCCAGACCTCAGTACACACTCAGTACACACCATTCAAATCATTCTCATCCAACAAGGACACAGTTCACACTGCAAGGACAACCATCAAAACTGAGGAGAAAGTTTAAAATAACAATTATTTGAATGGTGTAGTGTTTTAATTGACATTAACACTGATCAAAGATTCATTCTCTGTCTTAATTTCTGTGTCAGTGATAAAACTGCCTCATCATGCATCACCAGAAACAACACAGTTTAGTTTAAATGGATCAGTTTAAAAACAGACAGAGTGTAAAGTGACAGTACATTAGTCATGTTTAAAGAATGTCAAAGGGAGGGAGTCCTGTCTGATCAGCCCAACTATTCATAACCACTCACATATATCCATTATTAATAGTCTCATTAGTTTCGTTTATAAATGTCATATTGTCTGATATCAGTTAGAAATGAAAACAGAGACATGTACATACAGTTTGTTTGTCCTGTTTGGTTTCCATTAGTGAAACTCTCCCATTCCCCTCTGTTCAATCAGCTCCACTCTCTGAATGATTAAACACTGTGTAGTGGGAATTCTTCACCAGCTGTCAATCATTATTGTTACACTTCATCACTATCATCCCAACTGTATATGAGCCCTAAACTCAACTATAAGGCTGATGAGAAGGGTTCAGCCTGCCAGCCTTGATGGAGTCATATGTCTCCCAAAGAAAGTATCTGTCAAATATGGAAACTCAGGTCTGATCCAGGATCAGTCCAGGTGTGGTCTGTGTCAACAAGTTCTGAGAAATTATGTTTTTTTTAACCACCTCTCTCTCTCTCTCTCGTTCTCTCTCTCTCTGCAGTGTGGAGACAGATCTAACTGAGGATCAGTCTGGATGTTGCCAAAACGTCCAACACAACACGTCCATGTCTGAGTCAGATGATGTCCTGCTGAGAATCATTGAGGGTCATAAAACCACCCTGAAAAATAAGTATGAGAGCTTATATGAAGGTGTCACACTGAAAGAAAACCAAACCCTCCTCAACAGCATTTACACAGAGCTCTACATCACAGAGGGAGAGAGTGAAGGAGTGAATGAGAAACATGAGGTTTTACAGATTGAAACAGCATCCAGGAAATGGGTTTCTCAAGACAAACCAATCAGCTGCAATGACATCTTCAAACCCCTGTCAACCAACAAACATAAAGAAGAGAAAAAAGCCTTGCCTCGCCAAGAACCTGGAGGAGACAGACAAAAGCCAGAAATCAGAACTGTACTCACCAAGGGCATTGCTGGAATTGGAAAAACAGTCTCTGTGCAGAAGTTCATTCTGGACTGGGCAGAAGGAAGGACCAATCAGGACATTGAGTTCATGTTGGTTCTTCCTTTTAGAGAACTGAACTTGGTTAAAGATGAACAGTTCAGTCTTCATGGACTCCTGCTGGAGTTTCACCCAGAGCTGAAAGACTTGGATCCAAAGAAATATACTGACTGTAAAATGCTGTTCATCTTTGATGGTTTAGATGAGAGTCGACTTCGGTTGAATTTTTCTGAGAGTGATGTGACCAAAACATCATCAGTGAATATACTGATATCAAATCTCATCAAAGGAAATCTTCTTCCCTCTGCACTCATCTGGATAACCTCCAGACCAGCAGCAGCCAGTCAGATCCCCTCTCAGTTCATCAGTCGTGTGACAGAAGTCCAAGGATTCAGTGATTCACAGAAAGAGGAATACTTCAGAAAAAGAGTCAGTGATGAGAGTCAAGCCAACAGAATCATCTCACACATCAAGACATCAGTGAGTCTCCACATCATGTGTCACATCCCAGTGTTCTGTTGGATTTCAGCCACTGTGCTTCAGGAAATGCTGCGTCCAGACAATGTTAAAGAGATCCCTAAAACTCTGACTGAGATGTACACACACTTCCTGCTCATTCAGACTAAAATGAAGAAGCAGAAATATGAGGACAAAATTGAGACAGACTCAAAGAATCTTCTGGAATCAAGCAAGGAGATCTTCCTGAAACTTGCTAAACTGGCTTTTAATCAGTTACTGAGAGGCAATGTCATGTTTTATGAAGAGGATCTGAGAGAATGTGGCATTGATGTGAGTGAGGCCACAGTGTACTCTGGGATTTGTACTGAGATCTTTAAGGAGGAATCTGTGCTTCGTCAGAAGAAGGTCTACTCCTTTGTGCATCTGAGTGTTCAAGAGTTCTTTGCTGCTCTCTATGTGTTTTACTGCTATGTAAACAAGAACATGGAGGCACTGGAGTATTTTCTGAAGAAAAACACCAGACCTGTGTCAGACATTGTTTCCTTGGATGAGTTGCTGAAGAAAGCTGTGGATAAATCTTTGGAGAGTAAGGATGGACGTCTCGATCTGTTTGTCCGCTTCCTTCATGGCATCTCACTGGAGTCCAACCAGAAACTCCTACAAGGTCTGCTGACACACACACAGAACAACCAGCGGAGCATCAAGAAAATAAGCCGTTACATCAAAGAGTTAAATAAAGACGGTGTCCCACCTGAGAGATGGATCAATCTACTGCACTGCCTGACTGAAATGAATGATCACTCTCTCCATGAAGAAATTCAAGCTTTTGTCAAGTCTGAAAATTACAGAACTAGACTTTCACTTGCACACTGCACAGCACTGGCCTATATGTTTCTGATGTCAGAGGAGGTGCTGGATGAGTTTGACCTGAAGAAATACAAGACATCAGATGAGGGTTGTAGGAGACTGCTCCCAGCTGTGAGGTGCTGCAGAAAAGCTCTGTGAGTTTTCAGTTTCACGTCACAACACCCACTCTTTAGAACAGTGGTTCTCAACCGGTGTGCCGTGGAATTTTGAAGAACCCAATGCATTTGTTTACAAGCTCATGAAATAGTATTTTTAAATACACCAATGACACTGCTTCTTAAACAAAAACGTTTGTAGGTAGTCACTTATTTACAACTTTTAATTTTTTTATCTAGAGTGCCTTTAGTCCCATTCTCAGTTTGATTATGTAAATGTAAATTCTCCATGATTGCACACACACTCTGTGAACAGTGAGCAGTGAATTTGTCCTCTGCATTTAACCCATCCAACACACCAGTAGTGAACACACACAACAGACGCAGGAGCAGTGGGCAGCATTCCTCTGTGCCCGGGGAGCGTTACGTGCCTTGCTCAAGGGCACACAGCCATGGCTTTCAGTTACAAGTCCGGTTCTCTAACCTTTAGACCACGGCTGCTTTATGATTATGAAAATAAATTTAGGTTATTATTGTACTGACCAGAGAAGACGGTCGCTTATGGCAAGCCGTTTTAACATTTAATCGCTAGACTGGATATATATTGCAGATATCTGAAATTCAATTGTTTCTAGTCAAAAAGAACATTTTAGATATCCACAATGATATTCCTCCCATTTCAGAGATCTACAACCCAGGTGTTAGGAGTCGTAATTTCAATGTCAGATATCCAAAATGAAACACCATTCCTGATATCCATAATGTAATTTTGAATATCCAGAATATCATGTGACTAGTAAAAATGTCATACTGGATATCCACAACTCATATTATGACTAGTAAATATGCAATTTCAGATGTCTCCCGTTACAATCACGACTAGAAACAATGTAATTGCAGACATCCACAAATATATAGTTCTTGCTCCGATGCACTTCAGTGCATTTTTAATAAATTACATGATTGCCTGTCTGATTTAACTATCTGTTTGATAATTATCTGACAGTCTGCTGTAGTGTAATATGGGTCAAATCTGACTAAAGACATTGTAGCCTATCATACTGTGTGTGACATTCTTCATAATCAATAACTAACTTTAAGTTGATGTGCCTTGACATTCTGGTTTGACCTTTGATGTGCCTTAGCCCCAAAAAGGTTGAAAAGCTCTGCTTTAGAAGTTTTATTTGGAGGGGAATTGGTGGGAATTCCATAGTTACATTTTGGCATGTCTTTGGAGAATACATATAAAGTAATAAGTTACAGTATTTTATGAATGAGGGTGGCTGCAAGAACAAAATGAAAGAAAAAACAGTTCAGAATTGACTTCAGTCATTTTCTCAATCCAGTAATTTCCATAATTTTCAGAACCTCTGTGATGTCTAGACAAAGCTGATGTGTTTAGACAGGTCACAAAGACAATAACAGCAGTGTCTGAACATCTCTGTCTCTTTCTCTTTCTCTCCATCTCTCTCTCTTTCTCTGCCCCCCCCTCTCTGTGTCTTTTTTTCCTAGTCTGAACCATTACGAAGTTACAAACATTGACATTTAAGACAGGGATACTGTGTGTTTGATGTTTAGAAGTTCATGAGAGTTTATCAGGTTTTTGTTGGTTGACTGAGAGTGAAACATGGGTGAGTGAAATGTCTGTTCCCTTTACACAGCAGGTTGTACTGACCATTAAAGTCACTATTTCCATTGTTTCATCCTTCATCCACAAAATGAAATTAAGAAAAAAATCATGACATGTCTGTGTTATCAGTATACTGGGCCAATGAAACAATCATATTTTCCTTCTTCACTGTTGTTACCTGTTATTACATGTTATTACCTGTTATTTATCTACTCATCAGCAGTGATGTTTTTAACACTGAGTCAATAATATAGTATTGTTTATGTTAGGAATGCTTCCTGGGAAATGCTGTGTTTATAGAGCAGCTACAAATGTAGTGTTTCAATATTTGAATATGAAGGATGGTTAAAACATCAAAATTTTGTCTGGATTAACATTTTTAATTGAAAAGGAGGGTGACTGAGAGTGCAGTGTGAGGTGTGCTGCTCCCTGTGTCACTGTGCCTTTGTGCTGTTTCAGGGACCTTGCTGTCACCATGGGGTGTCGGTCAGAACACAATCCAAGCATCCAATTTGGGTTTTTGATATTTATTAAAACGCACAGCACGACATGAGCACACTTGAATTACAAAAAGGGGGTTCGGTTGAGATGGTCTGGTTTAGGTATGTGGATGTTTACGTATGTGTGTGTGTGGTTGCTGAAAATAAACATATAAAATATAATGAATAAGCAGTTAAAGATGCATGTAAACATAAACGTAAATACATATACATACACATGAACAACACTATTTACAGGGCATATTTGGTTGCATGATTAGATAAACTGTAATAACTTGTTGCCGGTCCGCGTTCATGAGCCCACTAGTAGCGCTAGTGTGCGGTAACCACATTGGTCTATTAGCTGCAGCATGCTACATTGCTAACGTCAGCATGCTAAGTGGCTATGCTAAGAAAATAATTCACAGGGCGCCGCCATATTGGGGCGCTACACTGCGCATGTGCTAGTGGAACTCTGATCGTGGACCGGCACTATGGCAACAGAGGAGGGGTTACGCTAAGGTCACACACGTCACTGTACAGGTACACAAACACTGTATCGTTTATGCTATGTTCGATACGGCTATGTGGCTATTATGTATTGGTAACGACTAGCATACATATACAAATACGTGTCTTAGTGACGGCAGATGGCAGGGAAATTACAGTGACTGTTCATGCAACCGTTATTAATGAAAATGTATACAATAAAGACATATATACATATATAATAAACTATATACAGTTAATTACAAATCTTCCCCTTATTTATGAAAGATGCACCCTTAGCCCAACAATGTTTAGCACTTACAGTCGTCACTGACGCACACCGCATAAACGTAAACTGTCCAGGTTTTGACCCCTTCTCTCCGGAGTGGGGCTTGATCTGACGATCGGGGGGGGTGCGAGTCTTGTATATGCTGACCTGTATCTTTAACCCTATTGGTCGTAAGGTCAGAGGGCAGCCTGGATGGACAGGTCAGATGGCTAATCCTGACCTGGACGAGAAGTTTATGGGTGCGGTCTTTGGTGGACGTGCAACTTTGGGGAGCATTGGGGGGAGGGGGAGCTCTGCCAGCCTGATGGAAAAACACAGAACTTGCACAGTGCATTGGTTATCATGTCGAAACTGGTAGTGTGAAATATTTCACTGACTGAAAGTACTTGTGTTTAAATGGGAAAAATACTGCGAGGGTCAACTGACTGAATATAGATGGTGATGTTAAATGATAACTTTATGAAATTATGTAAGTGTATGTAAATCTGAGTTATACCTCCCTGGACAACCATTTAAGCACTGTCTTCTGAGGCAGAGGTTCTCAACTGATGGCCCTTTTATACATTAATAATGTTATGATAAAATGTCACCAAAGTCCAGCCCTAGAAGTGATTTACAGGATAATGTTATTCTTTAAAAAGTCAGTGTTTTGTTTTCCTTCTCCCTGTGTAGACTCAGAGACTATAACCTCACTCAGCAGTCCTGTGAAACTATTGCCTCAGCTCTGAAGTCAGTGAACTGCCCCCTGAGAGAACTGGACCTGAGTAACACTGGTCTTCAGGATTCAGGAGTGACGATGCTCTGTGCCGCACTAAAGAATCCAAACTGTCAACTGGAAATACTGAGGTCAGTCATTCTGAATGGAGCAACTTGTTGATCATGTTTCCAGTCATTCTATTCATATAAATAACTATTCATATAAATAACCATGAGTCTGTCCCTGTTTTTGATTTCTGTTTGTTTCTTTTCTGTCCTTGTGTGGTGGGAGAATGAAGAGATGAGAGACAGACAGTCTAATGGGAGCTAGGCTGCAGCCAATCAAATCATGTTATTTTCCAGTTATTCATTGTGTGTTTGATTTTGATTTGACCATAGAGATCAATGACTTCACATTTGTCCAGTCCTGAGTCCAGTATAATGAGTGTACTCCTTTATATGTAGTGTGATGAGTTTTCTGATTTTGTTCTTTTTCCTCTGAGCTCTACACAGTCACTGATCCCCATAGTTAACACTGCAGTAGTGTATGAATCAGTAATGAAGTGAACACATCAAATCACATTATCTGACTTTATGAGAAAGATCAAAGCTGAGTCTGATGACAATAGTAAGACCAACAGTCAGGAGCAGAGTCACTCTCCAGAGGGAACAAACAGCATCATCTACAATGGCAGGTTTCTGATATTTCTAATCTTCTCACACAGTAGACTCTAAGAGTACATTTACCAGTGTGAATAGGTTTGTTTCATTCAGAACGGCCTAGATTCAGTGTTTTGCTGTGCGTGTTACTTACTTTAATTCCACTCAAGCTGGACACTGGGACAAATGTTTGTTGTGGTGTCAGGTGGGCGTGACTGACTTTGGGTGATGAGACTTGTGAGGACTCAGACCCAGTTAAAAGAGTTTACTGTATCAACAGCTCCAATGATCAGATCTATAGTGTAGATGTAATTGTGCAGAGATTTCCAGATGTCTTTAAAGGGTTTGGTACTCTAGCATTCACATATAAGATATGACTGAAGGACGACATGCAGCCAGTAGTCCATGCTCCCAGGAGGGTCCCAGAGCCACTTCGAGTTTGTCTAAAGAAAAAGTTAGACAGAATGGTGTCTCTAGGAGTGATAAAGAAAGTGGAAGAGCCCACAGAATGGGTTAATTCAATGGTCTGTTTCAAAAAAGCAAGTGGTGATCTCCACATGTGCATGGACCCAAAAGATTTAAATGTAAATATCAAACCTAATGCAGACATGATCAAATTCCTACAAGGGAAGAAAACAAAGTACAGCACAAATTAGTGTACATTTAACATTACGTTTGGGCGTTTTTTGTTTTGGAAGGGACTGCCATTTGGAATTTCCTCCACTCCTGAAATATTTCACTGTGCCATGCGACATATTGTTGAGTGCATACAATTTACAATTTACAATTTAGTTATTTGGCAGACGCTTTTTTCCAAAGCGACTTACAATTGGTGCATCAGTCGGATTTCTAATACCTTCAACAGAGATCATAATAAGACTGAGCGTCAAATTGCCCTTTCGCATTGCGCCCCTGGAATACTTTTACAAACAGAAATACAAGACAAAGGTTTTTTTTTTTTTTTTTTTTTTTTTTTTTTCTCTAGGGAAGGGAGGTTAGGCATTGGGGGAAGGGAGGTTAGGCATTGGGGGACAGGTGTGTTCTAAAGAGGTGGGTTTTCAGTTTCCTGCGGAAGATGGTAAGAGACTCCGCAGTCTTGACTGCATGGGGGAGGTCGTTCCACCACCTCGGGGCAATGGCAGAGAAGAGGCGTGGTCGGGAGGAGCGGCTGCCGGGTTCCCGGAGTGAGGGGACCGTCAGTTGTCCGGAGGACGTGGAGCGGAGGGTCCTAGTTGGGGTGTAAGGCGTTATAAGAGACTGAAGGTATGATGGGGCAGAGCCTCTCGTGGCCTGGTAGGCCAGCACCAGTGTCTTGAACTGGATGCGGGCTGCTACCGGAAGCCAGTGGAGTGCAGTAAGCAGCGGAGTGACATGAGAGTGCTTAGGGAGGTTGAATACCAGGCGTGCAGCGGCGTTCTGCACGAGCTGGAGTGGCCTGATGGCGCAGGCCGGCAAGCCAGCCAGTAGAACATTGCAGTAGTCCAGGCGGGAGATGACAAGCGCTGGGACTAGGAGCTGGGTTGCCTGTTGCGTGAGGAAAGGGCGGATTCTCCTGATGTTGTATAGGGCGAATCTGCAGGATCGTGTGACTGCTGCGATGTGCCCGGAGTATGTCAGCTGGTTGTCGAGGGTGACGCCAAGGTTTTTGGCTGCTGAGGTGGGAAACACCGCAGATCCCTCGATGGTGATTGTCTTGTCGATCGCTGGGGAGTTCTTAGCAGGAAAAAACAGGAGCTCTGTTTTCTCCGGGTTAAGAAAGACTCACCAAAGTGCTTCACAGCATCCAGAGACATAGGTTACAGCTGAACAAAGTAAAATGTCAGTTTGCTGTTAGAGAAATCATGTTTTTAGGTGACAAGCTTTCAGGAGATGGTGTTAAGCTGGACAAGAACAAGGTGCAAATGATCCTCAACACGCCCAGATCCACTAACACAAAGTCTGTAGTACATGCAATGAGGATGATCAGTTTCATAGGAAAATTCAGACTGAACCTGTCTTCACAAACAGTTTACCTGAGAGAACTGTTACATCACACAAGTGAATTCAAGTGGACTGAGGATCATGAACAAGAATGGGAGAGACTAAAAATCAGTCTAACTACAGAGTCAATACTCAGCTTCTCTGAATCAAAGAAACAAACCAAGATATCCACTGATCCACTGACGGTTGTCACATATGCCTCAAGGACGATGACTGAGACGAGTCTGAGAGAGAATGTCTAGGGCTAGTGTATGGGGTTGAGAAAGTCCACAGCTATGTGTACGGCTCAAATCAAAAGTGATTGTGGATGAAACTGCAAAAGACAAAGTTTGCAAAGAGTCCTAACACATCTTAAGAAGAACTTTGCAGAACACTACAACTTTTAACATGTAAGTTCAAGTCTGCTGTACGCTCAGTCAAACGGCAGAGCTGAGAAAGGAGTTCATATTGTCAAACAGCTGCTTAAGGAGGTGACAGACAGTAAATCAGATCCTTATTTAGCTCTGTTAAGTTACCGAGCTTCAGCTTAAGTTTAAGTTTCTGTGATTGCACACACCACACACAGGAGCAGTGGGCAGCCTTCCTTGGTGAGCGCCCGGGGAGCATTAGGGTTAAGTGCCTTGCTCAAGGGCACACAGCCATGGATGTTGGGCCTGGGAATCAAACCGGCAACATGATGTGTCTAATGCTGAACTTTTCTGGGTCACAAATTTCTGCTTCATGGTTCAAAAGAAAAAAAAAAGAATCTCTTGAAAAAGAGGCAAAAAGCAAGTGATGACTTTCAGTGCATGACACTGTGAGAGTTGAAGATTCAAACACCTGGAAGATAAAGACACAGTTTTAAAGGAAGTGGGTCCAAGATCTTACACAGTCAGGACGGAGGATGGACAAACCCTTAGGAGGAATCGTCAGTCTCTTCTGAAAACAAGAGAGACTCTGCAGGACGAGACTAATGGAGGAGATACAGTCTGTGATTCATCATCTGATCCAGTTTACAATGTTACATCAGAACCAGCACCACTGCAAGACAACGCTGGTCCAGCTGAACATACATACTAACCTGTGTTGAGAAGATCCACACACACTGTCAAACCACCTGACAGGCTGAATCTGTAAAAGAAAAGAGAGAAAAATCATGAAACAGGACACTGACATTGTCCATCTGAAATGGAATTTGAGAAATAGCTGGACTGACACTTAATGTTTAAAAAAAGAGATAAAAAGGCACTTATGTTTGTTTCTTTTGGACATTTCTTTGGACTTTATTTCAGTTTAATCATATGCAAGGGTTTTGTGGGAGAGAATTCTCAGCCTGGGAAAGATATGACAGAGAATCCAGCCACACTGTTCACCTTCTTAAAAAAAGACAGACAAAGTTTTCAGAGTCTGATGCAGTATACGTTTATTGCATAAACTCAGAGCAGCATACAACAAACTGAGCCGGTCCTGGGAGTGACTAACTAACCGGTATTCATCACTTATACAAAAATCATATCAGGGATTATCCAATGATTGTTAAGACAGTCATTAGAGGACTTCCCATCTGCTTTACCGATCTTGTTAGACACTGTCATTTCCTAATGATGTAATCAGGGACTGACATGTTGACCCAGGCCAAACTCAAAAATGAGCGAGAATACTGTCTTACATCAGCACCTGCACTGATAAATAAACAAAAATGAATGAGCGCTTGTTAGAGAATACAAAGAATAAATTAGAGCACTCTTTCATCTTATCATAGTGAGCTTGGCTACATTCCAACACAGTCAGACTTCTCATCTTCTCCAAAAAAGGCTCACACCATGTAACCAATGTTTGACCATCAGCACTCTCTGCACAGAGACAAACTCAATGACCTTTCTATTCCTCCATTTACAGATCACATCTTTATAAAAGAATTTCATACATTTACTTTAATATAAATGATTATATGGTTATAAATTCTTAATGCAAAATAATTATTGATAAAGAGAAAATTATTATGTTGATTAAGTCACACAGAAATGATTACATAACTGTTATGATATTTTCATAAAACAAAGAAACATTTTATTTCTCCAACAGTTTATTCTTATTACACGTAATCACTTGCTCTCATGCCTCAAAGGAAAGGGGATGTAGTGATATAAAATTAACCAGTTGTGTAGTGACGTACCAGACCCAGTAGATGGCGGTATTCTGGGTTTTAGAATACCCGAGTGACGTTTTGAGTGGCTACTTTACGACGCTTTGATTAGTAGAGCGGCAGTTTTAACTGAAATGTGAAGAGCGGTAATCTCGTGTCACGAGCCTGTAGTAGAAACAGTGATTAATTCAAACGGTTCATTCATTTAATGATAATGAACATCACAGTGACCGGCACTCATCGAGTGTGTTGGAAATCTGAGATTCCTCGGATACCTGTCTCGTTTGCGCTTCTATCAAGTAAGTTTCTTGTTTCTTTTGTATATTTGTGGAATAACTGTCAGAGGAATGTTATGGGAATGCAAAAAATTCTCTGTCTTCCTCTTTCTCTCTGCACTCGAAGTCCAGTCACTGAGAAAAAAAGATAAATTATTTGTGTAATTATTTTTACCTCAACATTTCTGACACACTCAGCTGAATGTTTGTGCTTGTTTTTGTATCAAGCAGAACCCAGTTTGAAAGGTTATGAATCCATCACAGCAGGGCTTTCTACAGGTCAGTTTGTTCAATTTGAACCGGCGAGAGAAGCTGTCAGATCTCGGCTCTTTTTGCTGTATTCATTATTGGGGTCATTAACACTAGAAGCGCCGCGCCGGTTTGACCTACTTATACCTAGAAGCGCCGAGTGCCGGTCATTTGACCGCTGTGACTACCTACTAGGAGCGCCGTGCTGGTTTTACCTACTTAAAGCGCGGCTGGGCGGTCAAAAGACCGCCGAGTCATTAGACAAGGGCACTGTTACTGACAGATAATGATCGCTAGATGGCGCTTCTTGCACGAAGCAAATAGTTTGCTTACAAGATCAACTCGCGTTCGGCCAATGTATCATTCATTTCAGTGTTAATAGTCGATTATTATTTCATTAAAACGTTTGTTGTCCAGCCCTTCCATCATTCAACACAGTGTTTTGATTATTTATTTGTGGCAACCGTGTTTTCAAAGGCATAAATTCTGGAGGAACTCTTGATCAAATTCGACTGAGAAAACTATCTGAACAAGACTAGTTCAGGCAACTTTTTCATAGTATTTGTTTTTTAACATTTAATCTTCTACCTTGGAGAATTAGTTTATTATACGGGATGTCACACACGTTGCGAGTTAGACTGCGGTTGGACTGTGCATGCGTAGCCCGACTTTATCAACATTCAGTTGTCGACTGACAATGATCACGTCGTTGCCCCTAGTGATTAATTTATTGTAAGGACACGGTCCTGGTAGTGCAAAAATCAGAGACAATTGTGATTGTAAATTAACTATTGTACGGAGCGATTACAGATTTGAACATTCTAATTGTTGGGTGACATGTCGGGTGACGGAGTAAGCTTTAAACTGGACTGTGCTTACTCAGTAGAAAAACCTATCAGATTGACAAAACAAGCAATAATTGGTTGAGAATTACAATGCGTGTAAATCAAAACTTGTGGAAGTTTAGAGTGTGATACTGCTTTAAGTGGCGCTGGAGGAGTAGAAAGCGTTTCAGTTCCGGACTCGTCTGTCTCCGTGAAATTATCGCTTATACCACATAATAAGCCCAGCCGAGCATATCAAGCTTTACACTTGCATTTTAATAAATTAATTATCTACCACAACGAACAGATCATTCTATGCCATGACAGAAGCAAACACTACGACTTTTCAAGGCATTCAGTGGGCTATGAGAAGCCTAACACCTAGCCTGCCAAGTAACCTACGAGTAACACCTCCCAAGCCCCTCCCAATAAAGTGCCATAGTCTATTGTTAGTCTAGAATGATTTGGCCAAAACTAGTTCATACCACGAGGAGCCTACCACCGTCTATCATGAGTCTCAGCTAAATCTAATTCCACACATGTAACAGAAAAAGTAGGCACCGCTTGGAAATGAAAAAATATGCATGGATGTTGTTTTTACAAAATATGTATATCGCATTGTATTTTCGTAAACAAAGCTGTGTCAGGTGTGTAGGCTTTCGGAGTAAATAAAGTAGCATAAGATGGCCGAATTTTTACCATTTATTGAAACTAAATTACAGCACGAAAAAAGCCCTTCTTTTTTGGTAAATCGACAGCTGTGTAGTTTATTTACAGTAAATACTTAAGAAAGAATGGATTATACACTATACACGATAGATACACAAGATAGTGTATACAGTGAAATGTACTAAGTAAATAAATAGATAAAGTACTTTTCGAACCATTTAGTATCCTGTGTGTCGGGATGCTGTAACCACTTTTACACAGTCTGTCCAAGTAGGGAATGTTGTACCTCGCTGTTTTGTGTTCCCATTTCAAGTTGAGAGATATTCAACCGACAGCCGAGAACAATAGTCTAGGTGTGATCCCAACGACCGCGTCATGAATCACTTGGTCAGCCAACTCAGAAGTTCCCTTCAACGTGGACCAAAAGATTGTTTGCCAGTGCCAACGAGGTGAAGAAATTTTCGGCCTTCTGCCGGCCTACTGTCATCTTTTCCTAGATAGAGAATTGCGTTCAGCATGTATTTTGTTTCAACGTCAGCGGCCACCCAGAATTTAGTAGCAAATTAGTTTAATGGCCATGTTCTGTGTGAAACGACACAGTAACAACTTGATAGAGAACAGTTGTTCATCTACAGTTATGTTCTCACTAGGTGTGTAAGAAGCAATACTTTATCGAAAATCTAATTTATCTGTCACAAGGTGGGCAGCCCTTGCATTCTTGTCATCAAAGCGCAGATAGCGCATGCTATCGTAGAATCTCTGTCGAGACATCCGTCTCTGAAAATGGGATTTCCCACGTTAGCAGACCAGTAGTCGTCCGGGTTCATGATTTTACCGCCCGTAATACCTCCCAAATAAAGGAGACCCGCAGTCTGTCTAAGAGATTTTACCTGTACACCTGATCAGTCTATCATTATATAAGCAGAATTTATGAAATTTCATACAGGACTTTGTAGTCGGTTTCTTACGCTATTTTAAGCCGTCGTTTTCTAAGCAACCAAAGCCAGTGGGAAACCGAGAGACTTGCTAACGGCCGGAGAGCGAGGGGTGAATTTTCTGAGGTCAAATTTGAGAGACCGACGAGCGTCGAGTGTCTGGGAAATGTCGGATTCTCTGTGTCTTTCTTCTTTACCTTCGTGTACAAAGTAAGTGTCGTGTTCTTTTTAAATACCTGTGGAAAACATCCAGTGAAATGTTTTAGTGTATTTATTCCGACGGGTTTTGAATGAATAAGATATTGGAATTAGTCTCTGAATACCGTTATTTACACGCGCTGTTAGCCTCAGTGCAGTGGCGACGGTCACAGAGTTGAAAAGTTTCTCTTCGATTTGACGGCACGTAACTCAACATTTAGGATAACATTTTCAACTGTAAATGAAAATTCTTTCAGTTTCAGTTTCTGTGGTAAATATCATCATACGTGTCGTAAAATTCACCAACTGTGCTTTTGATCTTTACATGGTTAATGAGTTGGCCAGTAAACAGGGTGTCTGTCTCGCTTTTGTTCTGTGTGGAACATGGCTGGTCCTTTTAATATGAACTTGACTGACAGTTTTGTAAGTGTTGTCCTTTTGATCACTTATTTCTTATTTAAATTTTCAGTAGTCTCTCCAGTTTAAAGTGTACAGTTAATTACAACTTGCACTCATTCCAAAAATATCACACTGTGTGTTTGAGCAATTTAAGCAAATTTTTCACAACATTTAACACCTTTTTGGTCAAACTCTATCAGTACAATTTTTAATTCTTAAATGAGTGAATGCTTTTGCGCTCTCTCTCTCTCTCTCTTTCTCTCTCTCTCTCTCTCTCTCTCTCTCCAGACTTGTTCTCTGTAAACTCACTGAACAGTCCTGTTCATCTATAGCCTCAGTTCTACAGTCAGTAAACTGTCCCCTGAGAGAACTGGACCTGAGTAACAATGACCTTCAGGATTCAGGAGTGAACCTTCTCTGTGTGGGACTGAAGAATCCACACTGTAAACTGGAGATACTGAGGTCAGTATTAGTCAGGAACCTAAATACAGTGTTTAAAATGACAATGTTCATATTAAAATGAGACCAGGTTGATGTTTAGTGTGGTTATCAAAGTACTGTTGTGTGTGTGTGAAACATACTGATCATTAAAGGAGATGAATTTCCCCCAGTATCTGTACAACTAATGTTAGTAACTGGTCTGTGAATTTAGTTAATGTGATAGTTTAACAAAGTCAACATTTATAGTAAAATAGAGTGGAACCTTTACAATGAATCACACTTCACAAACCGGATGACGAGTTGATGTTTTCTGTCTGCCTGTATGTTTATTTCTCTCTCGCTGTCTCTCTCTCTCCAGACTTGCTCTCTGTGAACTCACTGAAGAGTCCTGTTCATCTATAGCCTCAGTTCTACAGTCAGTAAACTGTCCCCTGAGAAAACTGGACCTGAGTAACAATGACCTTCAGGATTCAGGAGTGAAGTTTCTCTGTGTGGGACTGAAGAATCCACACTGTAAACTGGAGATACTGAGGTCAGTATTAGTCAGGAATGTAAATACAGTGTTTAAAATGACTATCTTCACATTAAAATGAGACCAGGTTAATGTATAGTATGGTTATTAAAGTACTGTTGTGTGTGAAACATACTGATCATAAAAGTAGATGAATTTCCCCCAGTATCTGTAAGGCTAATGTTAGTAACTGGCCTGTGAGTTTAGTTAATGTGATAGTTTCACAAAGTCAACATTTATGGTAAAACAGAGTGGAACCTTTACAATGCATCACACTTCACAAACCAGATGACAAGTTGATATTCTCTGTCTATATGTTTGTTTATTTCTCTCTCTCTCTCTCTCTCTCTCTCTCTCTCACTCTCTCTCTCTCTCTGTAGGTTGTCTGGGTGTTTAGTGACAGAGGAAGGTTGTTCTTCTCTGGCTTCAACTCTGAGTTCAAACCACTCACACCTGAGAGAACTGGATCTGAGATACAATCACCCAGGAGACTCAGGAGTGAAGCGTCTCTCCACACAGATGAATCCACACTGTCGACTTAAGTCAGTACAGCCTGTGTGTGTGTGTGTGTGTGTGTGTGTGTGTGTTTATGTGTGAGACTCATCCACTGCCTGTTGTGTGTTTTTGTAGTGTGGACCATGGTGGAGACTTCATGATCAAACCAGGATTAAGAAGATGTGAGTACACACACACACACACACACACACACACACACACACACACACTGTGTTTGGTTCACCCATGGAAAAGAGACCATTTATCAAAATTCCTGAAAAATACAAGCTTTGCTCATCTTCTCCATTTCATGAATAAAGACAGATAATAACACGTTTATAATATCACGTTTTCTTAATTTTTACAAATTCATAAATAATTTTATTGTGTGTGAACAAATGAAAGACAGAACGTGAGTGAATAAAATAAATAAAGTGGAAAACTGGTCAGAAACGGGTTCAGGTAATGAGAGGGAAACACACTGGGTCAAGGGTCAAACAACAGTAACACAGACATTGTCAGCACACAGGCAGGGACTCAAACACAGATCCAGACAAATTTCTCTGTAAACGGCGGTTTATTACAAAACACTTAAGCACAGACTAGTGAAAAACTGGCACACTTAAATAGGCCGAGGGCAATCAGGAAACATGGAACAGGTGTGTAAGGTATGGGGTATTGACTGAAGGGGCGGAGTCAGTAGCACATGACAAAAATAAACAAACTGCACATGGTAAAAAAAAAAACCCCAAAACAAACCTACAACACTGTGTCAACACTTGCAGACAGGGGGAGACAAAACACAAAGTTCCTGAGGAAGTACTGACAGTACCCCACCCCCCCCAAGGACGCCTCCTGGCATTAACTGTAGGTAGTACAGGATGCTGACAGTGAAAATCTCGGATGAGAGAGGGATCCAGAATGTCCCGGGCAGGAACCCAGCACCTCTCCTCAGGACCATAGCCTTCCCAGTCCACCAGGTACTGGAGACCATGACCCCGACAGCGGATATTAAGCAGGCGATGTACTGTGATTCAGAGGGAAGTTTCAGACAAACCGCAGATGGGTTGATGTCCTTGGAGATGGGGAAGGGACCAATGAATTGAGGGGCCATCTTGGGGAAGCCACCTTGAGAGGGATATCACGGGTGGAGAGCCACACCCGCTGCCTCACTGTGCAACGAGGGGTCCTAGAGCAGTGACGATCCGCCTGATGCTTGATCTTGGCCCGGGAACGGTGAAGGGCAGTCGATGTGCCTGTGCCGATGGGACCCCAACCTCCTCCTCCTGGGCTGGGAATAGAAGGGGCTGATAGCCGAAGCAACACTGGAATGGTGACAGGCCAGTGTAGGAGGATGGTAGAGAGTTCATGGAATATTCAGCCCAGGGTAGCTGCTGACTCCAGGAGGAGGGGCCCTGAGAAGTCAGACAGCGCAGCACTGTCTCTGTTTGTTGGTTTGCCCGTTCTGACTGCCCGTTGGACTGTGGGTCAAAACCTCAGGTAAGACTGACCTTGGCACCCAGAAGTGAGAGGTGAATTGAGGACCCCTGTCAGAGATTACATCCACTGGGAGTCCATGTAATATGAAGACATGTTGTACCAGTAATTCTGCAGTCTCTTTAGCAGTAGGTAACTTGGGTAGTGGAATCAGGTGAACAGACTTAGAAAAGCAATCAACAACAGTGAGAATAGTGGTATTACCCTGAGAGAGGGGCAGACCAGTAACAAAGTCCAGCGCTATGTGGGACCAGGGTCTCTTGGGAACCGGTAGGGGTCGTAACAGACCAGCAGGAGGTTGACTGGAGGTCTTATTCTGGGCGCACACTGAGCAGGCCATTACGAAGCTGCGGATGTCATTGTCCATGGAGGGCCACCAGAACCACCGCCTGATGAACGCGACTGTACGTCTAGCACCGGGATGGCAAGACAGCTTAGAGGAATGCCCCCACTGCAGGACCTGTGAACGCACAGACAGGGGCACAAAAAGGAGGTTAGCACCCTGCAACAGCTCAAAGGCAGAGGACATTAGGGGAAGAAGGTATCTGTTCTTCACCGTGATGTTGTTGAGACCCCTATAGTCAATACAGGGGCGCAACGAACCGTCCTTCTTTGCCACAAAGAAAAACCTAGCGCCAGCCGGAGATGAGGAGGGCCGAATGATGCCTGCAGCCAGGGATTCCTGAATGTACTTGTTCATGGCTTCGGTCTCAGGAGGGGACAGGGAGAACAGATGACCTCTAGGAGGTGATGTACTAGGCAGGAGGTCAATGGCACAGTCATAGGGGCGATGCGGAGGCAGGGAGGTAGCCCGGGACTTGCTGAACACTGCCTTGAAATCCAGGTATTCGGAGGGAACATCAGACAGATCAAGAGGCTCCTCCTGAGCAGGAGGACTTACAGGCAAAGGAACCAGGGCATTGCGGAGGCAGTGAGTAAGGCAGAATGGACTCCAGCTTAGAATTTTGTTATTAGCCCAGTCTATGTGGGGATTATGCTTAACCAGCCATGCGTGTCCAAGAACAATTGGGGCTTGGGGTGAATCTAGCAAATAAAACACTATGGTGTCCCGATGGTTTTCGGAAATAAGTAAACTCACCAACAGGGTAACGTGTGTGATTCTAGCAAGCTTCACTCTGGTTAGGGCATTAGCTTCAAGGGGATTCTGTAACAAGGTTGGGGAAAGATGTAGTTGGGAGTTCCCGTCAGCCCCGGAGTCAATCAGAACAGACACAGCATGGTGATGATTGTCTTTGAGGAGAGTCGCAGGCAGAAGGGTGCGGAAGGTAGGGGAGGAACAAAAAGGAGCGACGCTCACCAATAACTCCCCCTTTACGGGTGAGCACTGCCTTTTACTGGCCAAAGGGTGACATAATGACCAAGCTGACCACAGTACAGGCAAGAATTAGAGTCTCTCCTCCTTTGTTTCTCTGCGGGAGACAGGTGGGCACCACCCAGCTCAGACGGCTGTCTAGGCGGATGGCTAGGTCCACTAGGGCGTCAAAGGTGGCAGGAAGCTCACGGGTGGAAAGCTCATCCTTGATGATCTCAGATAGGCCATTGAGGAAGGCATCATATTGCGCCTCCTGATTCCAGCCACTGGTCGTGGCGAGGGTGCGGAACTCAATGGCGAAATCAGAGACTGACTGACCCCCCTGGCAAATCTGCAGCATCTCCCGAGCAGCCTCTCTCCCATGCACCGACCTGTCGAAGACCTTCCTCATCTCCTCGGTGAAGGTCGCATAGGTGTTGCAGATCGGGGATCCCGCATCCCAGACTGCTGTTCCCCACTCTCTCGCACGGCCGGTCAACAAAGTTATCACATAGGCAACCCGGGACTGACCTGTTGGAAAGGTGGAAGGCTGGAGCTCAAACACTAGGGAGCACTGAGACAGAAAAGACTTGCAGGTCCCTGGTTCTCCTCCATAAGGTTCGGGAGGCGGCAGACAGGGTTCACGGACAGGCAAGGTCGGCTGGACAGGCTGAGGAGGTGGGTTCTCCTGAACCCACTGGAGGTGTTGTAATCTTGTTGCCATGTCAGCTAAACAGGCTGTCATAGCCTCCAGGGACTTGTGGACAGAGTCCAGTTGGCCCTGTTGCCTACCAATCATTATTCCCTGATGCTCCAGGATAGTCTTGAACTGATCCGGACCTGCTGAGTCCATCTTCTTGGTCAGTTCATACTGTCAGGACATAGGCAGGGACTCAAACGCAGATACAGACAAATTTCTCTGTAAACGATGGTTTATTACAAAACACTTAAGCACAGAAAACGGTGAGATGAACTGACAAAACACCAGAGGTGGACAGTAACGACGAACAGTTACTTGAGTACTGTACTTAAGTACATTTTTCGAGTATCTGTACTTTACTTGAGTGTTATTTTTTTTCATCAACACATCAACAATAACACACTCAGGCTCCTTAAAATGACATAATATAATAATAATACTGACATTTAAATAAAGTAAATATAATATTTAATAATTCAATAATAATATGATAATATAATATTCTCCATTCAGTATAAAACACACACACACACACAGTTGAGAGTGTGTGATGTGTTTTCTCCTCTAATTTCTCTTCTTCTCTGTAGATGCCTGTGATCTCACACTGGACCCAAACACAGCACACACACACCTCTCTCTGTCTGAGGGGAACAGAAAGGTGACATGTGTGAGAGAGAATCAGTCGTATCCTGATCATCCCGAGAGATTTGACTGGTCTCAGGTCATGTGTAGACAGAGTCTGACTGGACGCTGTTACTGGGAGACTGAGTGGAGTGGAGATAATGGTGCTGTTATATCAGTGACATATAAAGGAATCGGGAGGAAAGGAGAGAGAGATGACTGTTTGTTTGGACTCAATGAAAAGTCCTGGAGTCTGTGGTACCATCGTAACAGTTACTCTGCCCATCACAATAAACAGGTCACTGTCATACCTCACCACCCCTCACACACACACAGAGTAGGAGTGTATCTGGACTGGTCGTCTGGAACTGTGTCCTTCTACAGCGTCTCCTCTGACACACATACACTCACACACATACACACATTCCACTGCACATTCACTGAACCCCTCTATGCAGGGTTTTATGTTTTTGACTCCTCAGTGTCTCTGTGTCAGATAAAATAAAAAAACATACACAATCTGAAATACACACACACACACATTCTTTTTCTCTTTTTCACATGAACACACACAATGTTCATATATATAATTTATATTTATTTACCCTTCCACTTGAAAACACACACACACAGACACACACACAAACGTGTGTGTATGAAGTAGTCAGTTTTATTTATGTATCAGAAATCTGTGACTGTAATGATAAACAATTGTTCATTAATTTGCAAAGCTTTGTAGAGATTGTTTGTTTTTGTATTTTTTCAGAAATTCTTGTCCATTTACTTTTAAATTCTTGTTTATTTGTTTTTATTTTGTTACAAACACAGTGTAAACATGTACATGTCAGAGAGAAAGAGACAAATAAAATATCATTACATATAAAAACATTGAAAGTGTTTCTGATGCTGAACACACACACACACTCTCTCTCTCTCTCTTTCTTTCTCTCGTAAAACAGACATGTGACACACATTGATTCCACTGTAGGGAAGAGTTGTCCTTTTTGTCAGGCAGAGGAGACAACTGACCATCTTTTTTTGTGATGTAATAGACTTAGTGGACTCTTGGAGGTACTGGGGGAATGGTGTGGGGGTTTTGGGGAGGCATTGACGGATGAACTCTTTATTTGTGGACCAAAGTACAATTATAACCAAAGAAAAAGAAAGTGTTTGTTGAATTTCATATGAGGTCAGACAAAAATGAGCATTTGGGTAATGAGGAGAAATAAGATGAAGGGGGCAGGATTGAAACACTTCTTCAGATTTGTTTTCTGTTCACTGCTTCTCAAATGTGATTCTCTTTAACAACATTTCTCAGCAAACTTTTTAAATATTTATGAAAAAAAAGTTGACAACACAGTTTTGACCACACTTTAATGTTGTTGGTTGAGTTCATTTTCTGTGTCTTTGTCTGTCATTCATTTTATCATTTCAATAAATTATACATTGCTGTATGATTCAGTGTTCAATGTTTTGACCATCTTGCTCCTCTTAAGGTGAAAAGTGAACAGCCAGACCACCTAAAATATGACATTTTATTCGACAATAATATGTCATTTATATTGCAGATTTAATAACATCCTAACCTATTAGTTTCATAAGTAGTTTGTAGAAATCAATCGGAGTCCAAATTGTGCTGATTTGTAATACAGTATGGAGATTTCTATTCAATCCAGATATGAGAGAGAGAGAGAGAGAGAGAGAGAGAGAGAAAGAGAGAGAGAGAGGGGGGGGGGGGGGGGGTTAGAAGACAGGAGAAGTCAATTGGAGTCTAACAACAAGACTTTCAGTGGTTATGTAGTTGTCCAGGGACCCTCCTCTCTATAGCTGATGTGCAGTCAGTCCAGTGAGGCCTACAGACCTAAAACATATTCACTTGATCTCTCTGAGTCCAGGTCTGTATATGAATGGAGAGAACAGAGATCCAATAAGAGTGTGAAATTACAGGTCAAATGATATGACAATACTGATATTAATGCAATCAAACCCAACACAGATTCCCTCATCCCCCAGGACTCTTCTGTTTCTTTATTTATAGGCAGAAATATCAATCACAAAACTTCCAAACTTAAAAAAAAAAGATATAACTGATAGAAGCTGTCAACTGAGAGTCACGCCTCTACACGCGCCCCCCCCCCCCCCCCCCCCCCCCCCCCCGACCTACACCCCACCTCCACCCCCCACCCCCGGGCTCCATAACAACATTCAGCATCGGCAGCTGACAGATGACCAGTTAACTCCATTACCTGTCCACTCTAAGTATAGTTTCTGTTGATCACCTCATTTCCATCAATCTCCCTTTCCCTCTGTCATGTGCATGTAGTCATGTCTGTATTATAGTGCTGGGAAGTCTACAGACAGTTTAGTGTGAGATACTGAGCATGTATTCTGCTATTAGAGAAGCTGACCCCCTTATTAAGTCAAATCCAATTTTTTCCTCTTCTGTATTCTGTATCCTGCATATTGGTTTGTGAGCCTTGCCTGTGTTGACTACATATTATCATCTTGGTTTATTAAGGAATACATTCACATATGCATCCAGCCTCATGTGAAATTCAGGACACTTCATTTGAATTAGTGAACGACTTTCTCTGCAGTCAGCTGCGTTATTGCTTTAAGACTGAAAGTCTTCAATCAAGAGTACAAATTTACATTAGGCTTCACCTCAAACTTACCATACCTGTCAATTCTTCATCAGAGCTACATTTCTGTTACTTAAACAAAGCATGACTAAACACCATTTAAGGATATTTGAACAACTAGAAGGTATTTTAATATCCTTTAGCTAGGAACAGCAATGGAGGTGCGAGATGTGGACTTCACACTACCCTTATGTGACAAACAAGCACATTTATCCTTTGAGAGATGAATAAAGCAAGGGGTTTTCTCTGCTGGACGACATGATGACGTCACACCTGTGTTAGCGCCGACGCTTCACTGTGGCTTTTAGCACACACCACACGCCGAGTGACACATCTCTGAACGTGTCGGAAAAGTCTCTGAAACACTGAAACGCACTAACCCACGACCACAGACAGTAACTCTTCCGTTCCTGTCCGCGACGATGGACAGACTTCAAATGTTATCGCTCATCAAGATAAAGCAGAAATGTTTCTGACGCTCAAAAATCTGCGCATGCTTCAAGGCCTACGTGATTGGCAGCGAAGCGGCTGCTCACACTGTTTGTGTCTACGGAGTGATGGCCATGAAGCACAATGACCGTGGGGAGCGATCGGAGAGGCCCTTGGCGTAGATCGCCGTGGCTACCCACTGCCAGAGCGCTGCGCGGCTGAAGCGAAAAGGAGTCGTCTAAAATCAGGAGCACAGTCTAAATGATCAGCCTCTGAATGCCCAGCTCTGTGAGCGTCTCAAAGCCCAGAGAGGGAACTTTGACCATGTCATTACTACTGCCTGAGACAGGAGTGTCCCACCTCTCAAATACAGTCATAATAAAGAGAAATCGTGACACAGACATGTTGCTTGTGGTGTTGGTATTTATGAGGAACAAAAATATATCAAACGTAACAATATAACACAACTGATAGACCATTTGTTTGTGAGGATTTGTCAGCTGGTCTTGTAATGAACTCAGGCCTCTCACCTAATCTAAGTCAGGGAGACATGAGTGGACAGGAAGAGGCTATCACCCGCTCTCTGTGGTTTGCACTATTGTCTGAGGTCTCACAGCAATGACTACATCTAACATTTTATAGATCGACTGTCATACCATGGCTGGCTGTGTGGCGTTTGGATGCACCAATCGGTGGGAGAAAAGCATGTGGATGTATGGCTTCCCCAAAGGAAACAGACAGAAGAAAAAAATGGTTAGCAATGGTCAGCAGAAGCAACCTGACGCTCACAAGAGATTTAATAACAGAAAACTGTGTCAAGTAAGTACTGCTTAAACAGGTGAAACAGACAAATTACTTGTGGTTAATATTTCAAAGGGTTTTATGCTTTTACACACAGAGCAAAATGAAATTCCAACTGATCCTTACGCGGTATGTCTGGAATATGTGAGGAAACTGAACTTGCAAGCCTCTCTCTGCAGGCACATTTTGAGGAGGATCAATTCGTAGCCACAAAAAAAGGCCGAGTGAAGCTGAGGGCCGATGCTGTACCCACCATATTTGTCCATCGCCCTAGGCCTAAGAGGAGGAAGGCCCCTTCACTGAGAATACCACCAGCATTGGTAACAGTTACTGCAATGAGCAGTGACCACACCTATTGTGCTGCGACAAACTTGGGTATGATACTGTATATGTAACTCATAATAACATTGAATAATAGTTCTCTTTTCACGATATTTCATGTCTAGCCTACACACCCACCATGTAAAAACAACAACACCTTATTGTTATTCCAGAGTTTGAGGGAGAAACTCAGAGAAGAGAGGGCACAGACTGTGGTTATTGTGAGATGACTGAGAGGGATATGCCAGGAGACAGGGAGCATGTAGTCAGTGTAGTTCATAAACCTGAAGTCAGTGATCCAGGAGCCAGTCAGCCAGGAACCAGTCAGCCAGTAACCAGTCAGCCAGGAGCTAGTCAGCCAGGAACCAGTCAGCCAGGAACCAGTCAGCCAGGAACCAGTCAGCCAGGAACCAGTCAGCCAGGAGCTAGTCAGCCAGGGACCAGTCAGCCAGGAGCTAGTCAGCCAGGAACCAGTCAGCCAGGAACCAGTCAGCCAGGAACCAGTCAGCCAGGAACCAGTCAGCCAGGAGCTAGTCAGCCAGGAACCAGTCAGCCAGGAGCTAGTCAGCCAGAGGGATGTGGTGGGGAAATGAAACTGAAAAAAAGCCATAAAAATCCTCTTCACTACAGACACAACAGCCAACAAAACACTCCAGGAAATGCAAATTCCACTACTGGATATAAGACCAATACAAAGGAGGATGCAGCACATTAAGCTGGAGCCAGGAGTATTAGGGGAGGTGTTTGAGATGCTGAAGCTGAAGGCAGATGGTCAGACATAGATGGAGAGGGAGTGTGTACTTACTCTGGATGAGATGGCCATCACCCCGAGTGTGGAGCTGCACATGGGGACAGGGAGGCTGTATGGGGATGTGACGCTACCTGGTCACACAGGAGCTGAGACCCAGGCCTGTGTGTTTATGCTGGCAGGAATCACCACACGGTGGAAGCAGATAGTAGCATACCACTACAGTGGTAATTCCACTGATGGGGCAGTATACCGGCCAATCATACTTAACATCATAGAGACAGCAGCCTCTGTAGGACTTCACGTGGTGAGTGTCATGACAGACATGGGCAGCCCTGACAGAGCGATGTGGAAGTCCTCTGGAGTGGACTACAATCACACATCGGTCCCACATCCAGTCCAATCACACAGGAGGCTACACTTATACTGGAAATCCAGTACCACATGCTGAGTCAGGGACACAAGTTTGTGTTGACCAGCAGATTCACACAAGACTGCCTGGAAAACACCTTCAGCTGTGTTAAACAGAGGAATCCTGTCCCAACTCCAGCTGAGTTCAGTTATGCACTGTGAGCGATTACTGTTGGACAGTTCCTGTCGACAGTGAAAACTGGAAGCTACCAGGAGGATGATGGCGACCATTTAGCGGACGTCCTGGACACAAACGAAAGCTTCCGTCGCCCTGGCCTTAGAGTGGAGGAGCTGATGGAGTCAAGAACAGCACCTGAACTGATAAAAACAGACACCTGTGTTCTGTACCACCTCACAGGATACATTGTTAAAAAAGTCATCAGCAACTCTACAGTTTGTGAGAAATGCCAGGTTGCAATTACAGACAACAGTGAGAATCCTGATGGAGAGCGCAGTATTGTACTGTGAATGAAAGAGTTTGAGAGGGGTGCTCTTTACCAGCCATCAGATGAGGCCTTTGACCTTGTCTGTAAAGTAGAGCAGCTGTTTCGGGCGAGGACAAGTCCTTCCCTCATGGAGCTCCTCAATGCAGTGGCATTGCTGGAAAGAGAGTCCATGCTCCTGGATAGCAGGCTTCCCTCATGCCACCATCTGAAAAACAAAATGACCACCAGGTACATCAGGCTGAGGTTACGGATAGAGTCCAAGAACATCAGAGCTGCAAGGAGGGAAGAGTCAGTTGACCGTGGGTGTCTTGGAAGCAAGAGCCAGAGCAGAAAGACCATGAAGACCAAATCTCCTCCAGCACCTACAGCAATGACAACCAAGCCACTACCCAGCACCCTGCTCTTCACCATGGAGGCACCTGCTCTGTCTGTTCCCTGCTCACCTGCAGCTTCAGCTTCAAGCTACGGAGGGTCAGACAGCCTCATCATCGCTCCACCAGCCTAAATAACCACCAGACAGCCTGGTCATCGCTCCACCAGCCTAAATAACCACCAGACAGCCTGGTCATCGCTCCACCAGCCTAAATAACCACCAGACAGCCTGGTCATCGCTCCAGCAGCCTAAATAACCACCAGACAGCCTCATCATCGCTCCACCAGCCTAAATAACCACCAGACAGCCTGGTCATCGCTCCAACAGCCTAAATAACCACCAGACAGCCTGGTCATCGCTCCATCAGCCTAAATAACCACCAGACAGCCTGGTCATTGCTCCACCAGCCTAAATAACCACCAGACAGCCTCATCATCACTCCACCAGCCTAAATAACCACCAGACAGCCTGGTCATCACTCCCCCAGCCTAAATAACCACCAGACAGCCTGGTCATTGCTCCACCAGCCTAAATAACCACCAGACAGCCTCATCATCGCTCCACCAGCCTAAATAACCACCAGACAGCCTGGTCATCACTCCACCAGCCTAAATAACCACCAGACAGCCTGGTCATCGCTCCACCAGCCTAAATAACCACCAGACAGCCTCATCATCACTCCACCAGCCTAAATAACCACCAGACAGCCTGGTCATTGCTCTGCTGGCCTCGCCATCGCTTTGGTTTACTCTGTGTTTTGTAGCTTTTATTAATAAGTGTTTGTATGTTATTTTTTATAACTTTCCCATTTTTATTTAAATGTTTTCTTTGATCATTAATTCTGTTAATAAAAAAATATTTTATGGATGGAAACACATCTCCTCTCTCATAGTATAATGAACCTGGGTGCCTTTTTGAGCTATCCATACTGGACAAAGTAAATATCAGAGTAAATAAGCCCTACTCTCTTACAAAGACTGCACCCCGACTGAACAAAACGCAATGACCACTTATGTCAGGGCAGCCTCTCCCACCGTGTGTGATGTTCACCATAAATTAATTGACAAACAACAAACAGGCGATGTCCATAAAATTTATTTCATCAAGAACACATTCTCGTTTTTCCTCAGTTTGTCTACAACCAACCAGCTAACTAGCTAATATCAGGTTAGCCAAATGACATCAGCAACATTCATTTTAATCAGGTGTATTAACATGGTAGTGAAATGGAAACGTTAGCGGCGGTAGCTGGCTAAGCTACCCTCAGTCATAACTATTAGTTAAGATACACATTAACAGTTTATGCAGAGCACGTACAAAAAAACAATATTTACTGTATTAATGACAGATAATACATTAAATGTTTAAAAAATCTCTTATTTGATCAACTTACCGCTGGAAGCGCTTGGCGAGCAATGAAAATGCATGTGGTTCTATGCCGTGAATGTCAATGTTTATAACTATTCACTGTCCCCATGACCCGGAAACTGGCCAGAATTGTGTCCGCCATTTTTTACAATGATCCCCCGTGGGAGTGTCGCAACTCTCTCTCTCAACGGCTCTGGTATAAAACATTTATAATAACAAGTTTAAAAGGACTTGACTGATGTATAAAACATTTATAATAACAAGTTTGAAAGGACTTGACTGATGTATAAAACATTTATAATAACAAGTTTAAAAGGACTTGACTGATGTATAAAACATTTATAATAACACGTTTAAAAGGTCTTCACTAATGTATAAAACATTTATAATAACAAGTTTAACAGGACTTGACTGATGTATAAAACATTTATAATAACAAGTTTAAAAGGACTTGACCGATGTATAAAACATTTATAATAACAAGTTTAACAGGACTTGACTGATGTATAAAACATTTATAATAACAAGTTTAAAAGGGCTTGACTGATGTATAAAACATTTTTAATAACAAGTTTAAAGGGTCTTGACTGATGTATAAAACATTTATAATAACAAGTTTGAAAGGACTTGACTGATGTATAAAACATTTATAATAACAAGTTTAAAAGGACTTGACTGATGTATAAAACATTTATAATAACAAGTTTAAAAGGACTTGACTGATGTATAAAACATTTATAATAACAAGTGGTGAACACTGCAAGTGGCTTCAACTGCATTTACATGTTCAGGATCTTCAAGAGCTCATCTTTTTACTTCACAGTTTTTTAAAAGCCAACCTTATTTTTCTCTGCACGAAATTAAAAGCCAGTCCTTCTCACCCCAGAAACTTTCCATATTTACATACTGCGATTACGCTGCCTGATGTTGTGACGTAGCGTGTTGTTCACTTTTAACTGTATATTCCACATTGTAGGCTATCCGGTGTTTTCCAGGATTTCAGACTACTCACTTTAAAAAATGTTAAACCTTTAATCATTTCCTCAAGAACAGCCGAACCGGTAGAGACGATATAGGATATATCCGGGGTGCATATTTCATACTAGGCGCAGAATTACTTCGACTCTAGCCTTCCATCCTGCCTAAGTGACAAGCAGTAAATTTTCAGACGGTACTCACAGTACCTAAAAGTCCGCGATAGTCCTTGATTCACAGTACGTCTAACCAAAGTACTTCTATCTAACATCAATGGAACACCTGCCTCTTTGAGGTATATTATTTGCAGAAAGAGAGGTTTTCATTCAGAAATAAAGAGGAGGTGACATTTGTCTTAGCGGCGATATTAGGCATATTTATAAATGTGTGCCCCGCTAGTGTTCTTTGTTCGACTATCCGTAGAGACGGAATTCTTATTTGAGCTAAGTGATCAGGCAAGTGCTTTCTGGGAGTCTGAGAGAGAAAACGAAAGTAAACGTTGCTCTGTTCCCAACGCCATTTACAACAGAAAATTAACTTCGAGTGAAATGAGATTTATTTAGTGCGACGTTGTAAAGAACTATGGTAAGTGTTTAAAACTGTTGTTTTACATGTAGATGGTTGTAATGATTTGCTTTGTTCCTAAAACAGTGGTAACAGCATTATCTACTAAATCGTTGCACATAAGGTCAACCGATCAAAACTTAGGCCGGTGAAGGAAGGAACGCGGAACATACGAACACGCTTTGAATCGAACACACATAATCGCTTAAAATATTAAAATGAATATCTATTTATTTAAAAAAATATATTCACACTGGTGTTTTTGTGCCCTTCTTGTCCGCAAACCGGCCGTTAAAGCGATGATATTTGAGTTTAAGAAAGTTATTTCTCAACCATTCATCGAGTAACGAGGAACAATACTTCTCGTGTCCTACTTGGATTATCTGATTAATTTGATGAATTTGTGTCAGGCAACACCAAAGCAGGGGACGCAACCTGAGAGAGAGAGTGTGTGTGTGTGCGTGAGCGTGTGTGTGTGGACCTAAAACATATTATTGCGTACATAAATTTGTGTGCGTGTATACCTTAAAACATGTGATTGTGTATATAAATTGTAGTGTGTGTGTGTCTGTGTCTGTGGACCTTAAAACATGTTATTGTGTATATAAATTGTAGTGTTTATGTGTGTGTGTGTGTGTGTGTGTGTGTGTCCACAGGACCAGAACGGTTGCACTGTGTGAACAAGTCTCAGTGGACATTGTGAGAATGGAGAAAACTAAAAGGATTGACTGTGGGGACAGAGAGGAGAAGAACACTGTCTGTAGAATGAGTCAGTCTGGACAGTGTGAGGAGGAGGATCCTGTTGACTACAGGACACAGAGACCAGGATCTCCAGTACCCAGCTGTGTGTCTATGAAGAGTGACAAATCCCTGCCTCATCCACTGGACTTCAGCAGAGAACCAGTCCCCTCTGAGTCACAGTGAGTGACTGTATTTATACTGTATTAACTATATGTATAATATAAATTGATATGAACACTGTGTATAATATATTCATACTGATAATGTCAGTGTGTATAAACCCAGCTAAAGAGAGATCACACAGGTTACAGTGAGATGTGTGGATATTTTCATTCAGATATTTGGAATCAAAGAGAGTGAAACTAAAACACAAACAAAATGCTGTTCATATGTTGTAGTTCTTGGCTGTTATGAGACCAAACATTGATATGATTAAATGAAGTGGTCACCAAACAACAGGAAATGTCACACACTGATTCAGTCACTTTACCTGTAAACTCCTCAATGATTTTCAGATGATTTTTCAGCAGATGATTCCTTATTGTCACTCTGTCACATTGACCAGTGTTTATGACATATGATATGCTGTATATTCTACACTGACTTACCTGCTCAATTCTCCCAGACCTCAGTACACACTCAGTACACACCATTCAAATCATTCTCATCCAACAAGGACACAGTTCACACTGCAAGGACAACCATTAAAAACAGGGCCGGCCAAAGCCTTTATGGGGCCCTGAGCAGAATTTGACTGGGGGCCCTCCACCACCTCGACGCCACCAATACTAATGACTATTGTCAATGTTTGATCATTCACACACCTACTGTAAATCTAACACACCCATTATCAGTTTTATTAGTGGTAGCTGTGTTGCTTACATCATACTGTCAGCCTGGCATGTTTTTACCCCTCTATGGTTTTTAATCTTAAAAGGTATCAAACTCACAAGAGTGGTCTGGTGTTCATTTGCACTTTAATATTCAAAGTGGTACAGTACTAAATGGCAAACTGAATGTTTTGTGCTGAAAAAGTAACAAAAATAAACCAGCAGTAAAATACATTGACTGTAAAAAAGTTAACCACTTTAATGGATTTTGGTTTAAAACATTTGCAGTGTGGAAAAGTGCAGAACATATGACGGAGTATTAGGGCCACAAAATGACCACTTTGTTCTCGTCTTTATTCTCGTGACATTACGACCTTATTCTGGAAGTCTCCGAATTTTTTTACCCTCGGTGTGGCCCTAATACTCCTTTGTAAGAACAACAATCAACTCCAGTTAAAATCAAATGACTTAGATAAACAGAGGGATATGTCCTTTTTACAACATTATTTTTTTGCTGCTTTTTCCATCGACACAGAGGACAGGACTGTAATCTAACGTTAGTCTGACTGACTGTGTTTGTATCAAAATACAGTTAATGTCAGTTACAGTGTGTATGTGTATGAACATGACACCAGCTCTGACAGAGGCAGCAGTAACTGATTAAACCAATAGTATTAGCTCACCAGCCCGTTAACATAATAATGTGTTTTTATAAGATCACCACAATATAATATATCACAACTAAATAAATAAATAAAGTCAACTCTCTTGTGGGAGATTTTAAGCGCTCTTGGGGGCCCTCTGGTGGCCATGGGGGCCTTAAGCAGCTGCTTTGTTCACTTATATGTCAGGCCGGCTCTGTGTGTGTGTGTGTGAGTGAGACAGTATGTGTGAGAGAGGGAGAGACAGAAAGAGGGAGAGAGATTGTGTGTGTGTGTGTGTGTGAGAGAGAGGGAGACAGCGAGAGAGAGAGAGATTGTGTGTGTGAGAGCAAATGAGAGGGAGAGGGAGAGAGAGACAGAGAGAGAGAGAGAGAGAAAGAGAGAGAGCAAGTGAGTATGTGTGTGTCTGAGAGAGAGAGAGAGAGAGAGTGAGTGAGTATATGTGTGTCTGAGAGAGAGAGAGAGAGAGCGAGAGAGAGAGAGAGATTGCGTGTGTGAGAGCGAAAGAGAGATAGGGAGAGAGAGAGAGAGACAGAGAGAGAAAGAGAGACAGAGAGAGAGAGTTAGTATGTGTGTGTCTGAGAGAGAGAGAGAGAGAGAGAGAGAGAGAGAGAGATAGTATGTGTGTGTCTGAGAGAGAGAGAGAGAGAGAGAGAGACAGAGAGACAGAGAGAGAGAGAGAGAGAGAGTGTGTTTTCATTAGCAGTGTTTGTCTCAAACGGCTGAGGGAGAATGTTAACAGGCCTGTGGTTTAACTGTATGTCAAACACCAGAAAATAGCTGAGGTTAAAGGGCATTAACTGTCAGATTTTTCATTCTCTCTATAAATGTATTTACTGGGCTGTAGAGATGATATAACTTGTGTTAAGGGTCATCCGTGTGTTCTCAAATTTGTTTTTTAATCATCTGAAACATCGTCCTAGAAAAGACACTATTTCAAAGTAATACTTGTTTACAAAGAAGATATGACATAAAGTAGAATAAAATACAATAAAACAAAACAAAATCTATAGTGTGGAGTGAAAAGCTTGTATAGCTGAATGAGGATGTAGTTGAGACAGTCTTCTCTGTTCTCTGTCTGAGTGTTGGTTTGGTAGATGTTGGGAAGAGCAGTCAGTCAGAGCTAAGTATGTTTGATGGTTTTCTCTGTCTTTATATGCTGTTGTCCTGCCTGAAACCTCCAATTCTGCGTGAGAGAGAGAGAGTGTGTGTGTTTGTGTGTGTGTGTAAGAAAGAGAGAGAGAGTGTGTGTGTTTGAACAAGAGACAGAGAAAGAGAGAGATAGAGAGAGAGAGAGAGAGAGAGAGTGTGTGTGTGAAAGAAAGAGAAAGAGTAAGTGTGTGTGTGTGTGCGAGAGAGAGAGAGAGAGAGAGACAGAGAAAGAGAGAGAGAGAGAGAGAGAGAGAGTGTGTGTGAGGGAGATAGCCCATTAACACAATATTGTGTTTTTGTGTGATCACCACTGATATAATATATCACAACTAACTAAATAAATAAATGAATAAATACATTCAAGGTCCCTTGTGAGACATTTTAAGCGCTCTTGGGGGCCCTCCAGGATCAGTACAGGTGTGGTCTGTGTCAGCAGGTTCTGAGACATTATGTTTTTTAACCACTTCTCTCTCTCTCTCTCTGCAGTGTGGAGACAGATCTAACTGAGGATCAGTCTGGATGTTTTCAAAACATCCAACACAGCACATCCATGTCTGAGTCAGATGATGTCCTGCTGAGAATCATTGAGGGTCATAAAACCACCCTGAAAAAGAAGTATGAGTGCTTATATGAAGGTGTCACACTAAAAGAAAACCAAACCCTCCTCAACAGCATTTACACAGAGCTCTACATCACAGAGGGAGAGAGTGAAGGAGTGAATGAGAAACATGAGGTTTTACAGATTGAAACAGCATCCAGGAAATGGGTTTCTCAAGACAAACCAATCAGCTGTAATGACATCTTCAAACCCTTGTCAACCAGCACAACTGTACAGCAGAAAAAAGCCTTGTCTAGTCAGGAACCAGGAAGGGACAGAAAAAAGCCAGAAATCAGAACTGTACTCACCAAGGGCATTGCTGGAATTGGAAAAACAGTCTCTGTGCAGAAGTTCATTCTGGACTGGGCAGAAGGAAAGACCAATCAGGACATTGAGTTCATGTTGGTTCTTCCTTTTAGAGAACTGAACTTGGTTAAAGATGAACAGTTCAGTCTTCATGGACTCCTGCTAGAGTTTCACCCAGAGCTGAAAGACTTGGATCCAAAGAAATATAATGACTGTAAAATGCTGTTCATCTTTGATGGTTTTGACGAGAGTCGACTTCAGTTGAATATTCCTGAGAAGCTGTGTGATGTGACCAAAACATCATCAGTGAATATACTGATATCAAACCTCATCAAAGGAAATCTTCTTCCCTCTGCACTCATCTGGATAACCTCCAGACCAGCAGCAGCCAGTCAGATCCCCTCTCAGTTCATCAGTCGTGTGACAGAAGTCCAAGGATTCAGTGATTCACAGAAAGAGGAATACTTCAGAAAAAGAGTCAGCGATGAGAGTCAAGCCAACAGAATCATCTCACACATCAAGACATCAGTGAGTCTCCACATCATGTGTCACATCCCATTGTTCTGTTGGATTTCAGCCACTGTGCTTCAGGAAATGCTGCGTCGAGACAATGTTAAAGAGATCCCTAAAACTCTGACTGAGATGTACACACACTTCCTGCTCATTCAGACTAAAGTGAAGAAGCAGAAATATGAAGACAAAGTTGAGACAGATTCAAAGATTCTTCTGAAATCAAGCAAGGAGATCTTACTGAAACTTGCTAAACTAGCTTTTAATCAGTTGCTGAGGGGCAATGTTATGTTTTATGAAGATGATCTGAGAGAATGTGACATTGATGTGAGTGAGGCCACAGTGTACTCTGGGATTTGTACTGAGATCTTTAAGGAGGAATCTGTGCTTCGTCAGAAGAAGGTCTACTGCTTTGTGCATCTGAGTGTTCAAGAGTTCTTTGCTGCTCTCTATGTGTTTTACTGCTATGTGAACAAGAACATGGAGGCACTGAAGAAAAACACCAGACCTTTGCCAGACAATGTTTCCTTGGATAAGCTGCTGAAGGGAGCTGTGGATAAATCTTTGGAGAGTAAGGATGGACGTCTCGATCTGTTTATCCGTTTCCTTCATGGCATCTCACTGGAGTCCAACCAGAAACTCCTACAAGGCCTGCTGACACACACACAGAACAACCAGCAGAGCATCAAGGAAATAAGCCGTTACATCAAAGAGTTAAATAAAGACGGTGTCCCACCTGAGAGATGGATCAATCTACTGCACTGCCTGACTGAAATGAATGATCACTCTCTTCATAAAGAAATTCAAGCTTTTGTCAAGTCTGAAAATTACACAACTGAACTCTCACTTGCACACTGCACAGCACTGGCCTACATGTTTCTGATGTCAGAGGAGGTGCTGGATGAGTTTGACCTGAGGAAATACAAGACATCAGATGAGGGTCGTAGGAGACTGCTCCCAGCTGTGAGGTGCTGCAGAAAAGCTCTGTGAGTTTTCAGTTTCACTTCACAACACCCACTCTTTAGAACAGTGGTTCTCAACCGGTGTGCCGTGGAATTTTGAAGAACCAAATGCATTTTTCTACAGGCTCATGAAACAGTATTTTTAAATACACCAATGACACTACTTCTTAAATAAAACCGTTTGTTGGTCGTCACTTATTCACAACTTTTAATTTTTTTTTATCTAGATGGCCTTTAGTCCCATTCTCAGTTTGATTATGAAAATAAATTTAGGTTTGGGGAGGAGGATTATTATTATAGTGACCAGAGAAGACGGTCGCTTATGGCAAACCGTTTTAATATTTAATCTCTAGACTGGATATATATTGCAGATATCTGTAATTCAGTTGTTCCTAGTCAAAAAGGACATTTTTGATATCCACAGTGACATTCTTCCCATTTCAGATATCTACAACCCAGTTGTTAGTAGTCGTAATTTTAATGTCAGATATCCAAAATCAAAAAACCATTCCTGATATACATAATGTGATTTTGAATATCTAGAATACTAGTAAAAATGTCATACTGGATATCCACAACTCGTATTATGACTAGTAAAAATGCAATTTCAGATATCTACAGTTAAAATTTAGACTAGACACAATGCAATTGCGGACATCCACAAATGTATACTTCTTGCTCCGATGCACTTCAGTGCATTTTTAATAAATTACATGATTGTCTGTCTGACTTGACTATCTGTTTGATAATTATCTGACAGTCTGCTGTAGTGTAATATGGGTCAAATCTGACTAAAGACATTATAGCCTGTCATACTGTGTGTGACATTCTTCATAATCGATAACCAATTTTAAGTTGGTGTGCCTTGACATCCTGGTTTGACCTTTGATGTGCCTTAGCCCCAAAAAGGTTGAAACGCTCTACTTCAGAAGTTTTATTTGGAGGGGAATTGGTGGGAATTCCCTGGTCATATTTTGGCATGTCTTTGGAGAATACATATAAAGTAATGAATTACAGCATTTTATGGATGAGGGTGGCTGCAAGAACAAAATGAAAGAAAAAACAGTTAAGAATTGACTTCAGTCATTTTCTCCATTCAGTAATTGCCATAATTTTCAGAACGTCTGTGATGTGTAGTCAAAGCTGATGTGTTTAGACAGGTCACAAAGACATTAATAGCAGTGTCTGAACAATCTCCCTGTCTCTCTCTCTCTCTCTGTCTCCCTCTCTCTCTCTCTCTCTGGTTGGATGCTGGGTGTGTGAGAGCATGTTCTCAGTGAAAGGACTGGGGAAAAAGGCTGTTCCCTTGAATTCTGTTTGTGTCTCTTTCTCCTTTTTCCTTCTACTCATCATTTTTTAACACTGGGTGAAAAATATATAGTATTGTATATATTTCAGATGCCTCCTGGACAATGCTGTGTTTATAGGGCAGCTATAAATGTAATGTCAATATCTGAATGTGGAGGATGGTTATAACATCAAAATTTCCATAAAACAACTATAGGAGCCTAATGCATATGCCTATGAAATGTTAGTTTTGTGTTTGTATTTGCGCATCAGCTTGTGGGTTTACAGTTGTCATGCATGTCAGGTGGGTGTAGGTGTAGGTAGTGTTTGAAAGAATGAGGGAACATATTCACCTGTTCACCGGTATGGCAGCATGGAGAGGGGAGGAGTAGGGAGTGTGTATTTTTTGTTGACCCACTTACTGTTTTAGATGCTCATGGTTTTTCCTTTGCTTTACCTTGCTATGCTAGTGTTCAGGTTTGACGTCTGAAATAGTCTTGTTTTGATTTGTGGAAATAAACGATCGAACGTAGATGCCTGGAAGCTGGATTTTTATTGTTTGTAGCAAGTCAGTGGTGCAGAACTCCTCTCAGTTACTTTTTAGTTTGTTCATAGTCACTATAACAACCATTTGTCTGGATTAACATTTTTAATAATGTTATGATAAAATGTCATACAAAAGTCCAGCTCTAGAAGTGATTTACAGGATAATTTTATTCTTTGAAAAGCCAGTGTTTTGTTTTCCTTCTCCCTGTGTAGACTCAGAGACTATAAACTCACTCAGCAGTCCTGTGAAACTATCGCCTCAGCTCTGAAGTCAGTGAACTGCCCCCTGAGAGAACTGGACCTGAATAACACTGGTCTTCAGGATTCAGGAGTGACGATGCTCTATGCCGCACTAAAGAATCCAAACTGTCAACTGGAAATACTGAGGTCAGTCATTCTGAATGGAGCAACGTGTTGATAAGTTTTACAGTCATTCAATTAAATGATAAACATGTGAACAGTGTTAAAAAGAATGAGTGGATGATGTCATTGCAAATAAATGGAGTTTTAATTCCACTCAAGCTGGACATTGGGACAAAGGGCAGTTTGATTAGTGAGAGTGATATCAGAGCAGTGAAAATAAAGCCTCACATTCACGGGAAGGCCGTACAGCTCAAGGCCTACAGTGGACAACACATGGAAACTAAGGGCACATACAGACTCAGAGTTAAAGTAAAGGAGAGAGAACATCACCTTATGTTTTTTGTGGTGTCAGATGGGCGTGACTGACTTTTGGGTGATGAGACTTGTGAGGACTTAGACCCAGTTAAAAGGGTTTACTGTATCAGCAGCTCCAATGATCAGATCTATAGTGTAGATGTAATTGTGCAGAGATTTCCAGATGTCTTTAAAGAGTTTGGTATTCTAGCATTCACATATAAGATATGATTGAAGGACGACATGCAGTCAGTAGTCCATGCTCCCAGGAGGGTCCCAGAGCCACTTCGAGATTGTCTAAAGAAAGAGTTAGACAGAATGGTGTCTCTAGGAGTGATAAAGAAAGTGGAAGAGCCCACAGAATGGGTGAATTCAATGGTCTGTGTCAAAAAAGCAAATGGTGATCTGCACATGTGCATGGACCCAAAAGATTTAAATGTAAATATCAAACCTAATGCAAACATGATCAAATTCCTACAAGGGAAGAACACAAAGTACAGCACAAAGTAGTGTACATTTAACACTACGTTTGGGCGTTTTTTGTTTTGGAAGGGACTGCCATTTGGAATTTCCTCCGCTCCTGAAATATTTCACTGTGCCATGGGACATACTGTTGAGTACATAGACGGTGTGTGTGTTCATGTAGACAACATTGTGTTATGCGGTGTGTGTTTATGCAGACAACATTGATCATCCTCATTGCATGTAATACAGACTTTTTGGTGACAAGCTTTCAGGAGATGGTGTTAAGCTGGACAAGAACAAGGTGCAAACGATCCTCAACACGCCCAGACTCACTGACAAAAAGTCTGTAGTACATGCAATGGGGATGATCAGTTTCAGAAAATTCAGACTGAACCTGTCTTCACAAACAGTTTACCTGAGAGAACTGTTACATCATACAAGTGAATTCAAGTGGACTGAGAATCATGAACAAGAATGGGAGAGACTGAAAACCAATCTAACTACAGAGTCAATAGTCAGCTTCTCTGACTCAAAGAAACCAACCAAGATATCCACTGATCCACTGATGGTTGTCACATATGCCTCAAGGACGATGACTCAGACTGGGAGAGAATGTCTAGGGTTAGTGTATGGGGTTGAGAAAGTCCACAGCTATGTGTACGGCTCAAATCAAAAGTGATTGTGGATGAAACTGCAAAAGACAAAGTTTGCAAAGGGTCATAACAAATCTTAAGAAGAACTTTGCAGAACACTACAGCTTTTATCATCTAAGTTCAAGTCTGCTGTATGATCAGTCAAACGGCAGAGCCAAGAAAGGAGTTCATATTGTCAAACAGCTGCTTAAGGAGGTGACAGACAATAAATCAGATCCTTATTTAGCTCTGTTAAGTTACCGAGCTTCACCTGTGCAACATGATGTGTCTCCTGCTGAACTTTTTTGAGTCACAAATTATGCATCATGCTTCAAAAGAAAAAAAAATCAAGCTCTTGAAAAAGAGGCAAAAAGCAAATGATGACTTTCAGTGCATGACACTGTGAGAGTTGAAGATTCAAACACCTGGAAAATAAAGACACAGTTCCAAAGGTAGTGGGTCCAAGATCTTAAACAGTCAGGACGGAGGATGGACAAACCCTTAGGAGGAATCGTCAGTCTCTTCTGAAAACGAGAGAGACTCTGCAGGACCAGACTAATGGAGGAGATACAGTCTGTGATTCATCATCTGATCCAGTTTACAATGTTACATCAGAACCAGCACCACTGCAAGACAACGCTGGTCCAGCTGAACATACATACTAACCTGTGTTGAGAAGATCCACACACACTGTCAAACCACCTGACAGGCTGAATCTGTAAAAGAAAAGAGAAAAAAAATCCGTGAAACGGGACACTGACATTGTCCATCTGAAATGGAATTTGAGATGAATAGTTGAACTGACACTTAACATTTAAAAAAAGAGAGAGAAATGCACTTATGTTTGTTTCTTTTGGACATTTCTTTGGACTTCATTTCAGTTTAATCGTATGCAAAGGTTTTGTGGGAGAGAATTCTCAGCCTGGGCCAGATATGACCGAGAATCCAGCCACACTCATCATCTTCTTATAAAAAGACAGTCATAATTTTCAGAGTCTGATGCAGTACACATTTATTGCATAAACTCAGAGCAGCATACAACAAACAGAGCCGGTCCTGGGAGTGACTAACTAACCGGTACACATCACCTATAGTTATACAAAAGTCATGTCAGGGATTATCCAATGATTGTCAAGACAGTCATTAGAGGACTTCCCATCTTCTTTGCCTATGTTGTTAGACACCTTCATTTCCTAATGATGTAATCAGGAACTGACGTCTTGACCCAGGCCAAACTCAGAAATAAGTGAGAATACTGTCTTACATCAGCACCCGCACTGATAAATAAACAAAAATGAATGAGTGCTTGTTAGAGAATACAAAGAATAAATGAGAGCACTCTTTCATCTTATCATAGTGCCCTTGGCTATATTCCAACACAGTCAGACTTCTCATCTTCTCCAAAAAAGGCTCACACCATGTAACCTTGAATGTTTGACCATCAGCACTCTCTGCACAGAGACAAACTCAATGACCTTTCTATTCCTCCATTTACAGATCACATCTTTATAAAAGAATTTCATACATTTACTTTAATATAAATGATTATATGGTTATAAATTCTTAAAGCAAAATAATTACTGACAAAGAATATAAATGATTATACTGATTAACTCACACAAAATGATTACATAACTATTACGATGTTTTCATAAACCAAAGAAACATTTTATTTCTCCAACAGTTTGTTCTTGCACAGTTTAATTTTATTATACGGAATAACTTGCTCTCGTGCCTCAAAGGAAAGGGGATATAGTGATATAAAAATAATTCTGTTGTGTAGTGACGTGCCAGACCCGCTAGATGGCGGTATTCTGTGTTGTAGAACACCCCAGTCCAGTCCGCTGGGGCCCTCGCCCCATCACCATCTAGGGACTCTGTAGTTCTACTGGGAGACTTCAATGCTCACGTTGGCAATGATGGAGAGACTTGGAGGGGAGTGATTGGGAGGAACGGCCTACCCGATCTGAACCCGAGTGGTGCTTTGTTATTGGACTTCTGTGCAAGTCATGGATTGTCCATAACGAACACCATGTTCGGGCATAAGGTAGCTCATAAGTGTACCTGGTACCAGAGCTCCTTAGGCCAACGGTCGATGATCGACTTTGTAGTTGTCTCATCAGACCTGCGGCCGTATGTGCTGGACACTCGGGTGAAGAGAGGGGCAGAGTTGTCAACTGATCACCACCTGGTGGTGAGTTGGATCAGATGGCGGGGGAGGCTGCCAGACAGACCTGGTAAACCCAAGCGCATAGTGAGGGTGAACTGGGAACGGCTGGCTGAGGACCCTGTACGGAAGATCTTCAACTCACACCTCCGGAGGAGCTTCTCCCTGATCCCGAGGGAGGCTGGGGACATGGAGTCTGAATGGACCCTGTTCAGAGCCTCCATTGTTGAAGCGGCAGCTTTGAGCTGTGGCCAGACGGTCGTTGGTGCCTGTCGTGGCGGCAACCCAAGGACCCGGTGGTGGACGCCACCGGTGAGGGAAGCCGTCAGGCTGAAGAAGGAGGCCTTCCGGGCTTGGCTAGCACGGGGGACTCCGGAATTGGCTGAGAGGTACCGGCACGCCAAAAGGGCAGCAGCGACGGCTGTCATGGAAGCAAAAACTCGGGTATGGGAGGAGTTTGGGGAGGCCATGGAAAAGGACTTTCGGTTGGCCTCAAAGAGGTTCTGGCAAACCGTCAGGCGACTCAGGAAGGGCAGGCAGGGCCTCGTCCAGGCTGTTCTCAGCAGGGACGGGGAGGTCCTGACCTCAACTGAGGATGTGGTCGGACGGTGGAAGGAACACTTTGAGGAGCTCCTAAATCCGACTGACACGCCCTCCATAGAGGAGGCAGGGCCAGAAGATTCAGGCGGGTCGTCACCCATCTCTCTGGCAGAGGTCACTGAGGCAGTTAGAAAACTCCACAGTGGCAAGGCGCCAGGGGTGGATGAGATCCGCCCTGAAATGCTGAAGGCTTTGGATGTTGTTGGGCTGTCATGGCTGACACGCCTCTTCAACGTCGCGTGGGAGTCAGGGACAGTGCCTGTGGAGTGGCAGACGGGGGTGGTGGTCCCCATTTTTAAAAAAGGGGACCGGAGAGTGTGCTCCAATTATCGGGGTATCACACTACTCAGCCTCCCTGGGAAAGCCTACTCTAGGGTACTGGAAAGGAGACTGCGGCCGATTGTCGAACCTCGGATACAGGAGGAACAATGTGGATTCTGTCCTCGCCGTGGAACAACGGACCAGCTGTTCACCCTCGCAAGGATACTGGAGGGATCATGGGAATTTGCCAATCCAGTCTACATGTGTTTTGTGGACCCGGAGAAGGCTTACGATCGTGTCCCCCGGGGTGTCCTGTGGGGGGTACTGCGGGAGTATGGGGTGCCAGGTTCGCTGCTGCGAGCCATTCGGTCCCTGTACAACCGCAGTGAGAGCTGTGTCCGTATTCTCGGCACAAAGTCAAAGTCATTCCCAGTGAGTGTTGGACTCCGCCAGGGCTGTACCTTGTCTCCGATCTTGTTCTTAATTTTCATGGACAGGATCTCAAGGCGCAGTCGGGGTGAGGAGGGTGTCCAGTACGGTGGCCTTAGGATTGCGTCTCTGCTTTTTGCAGATGATGTGGTTCTGTTGGCCTCATCAAACTGTGACCTCCAGCACGCATTGGGGCGGTTTGCAGCCGAGTGTGAAGCGGTCGGGATGAGGATCAGCACCTCCAAGTCCAAGGCCATGGTCCTATGCCGGAAAAAGGTGGCTTGCCCCCTCCGAGTTGGGACTGAGTTCCTGCCTCAGGTGGAGGAGTTCAAGTATCTCGGGGTCTTGTTCACGAGTGAGGGTAAAATGGAGCGGGAGATTGACAGGCGGATCGGGGCGGCGGCGGCAGTCATGCGGTCGTTGTACCGGACCGTCGTGGTGAAGAAGGAGCTGAGTCAGAAGGCAAGGCTCTCAATTTACCAGTCGATCTTTGTTCCAACCCTCACCTATGGTCACGAACTCTGGGTAGTGACCGAAAGAATGAGATCGCGGATACAAGCGGCGGAAATGAGCTTCCTCCGCAGGGTGGCTGGGCGCACCCTTAGGGATAGGGTGAGGAGCTCGGACACCCGGGAGGAGCTTGGAGTAGAGCCGCTGCTCCTCCGCATTGAAAGGAGTCAGTTGAGGTGGTTCGGGCATCTAGTCAGGATGCCTCCTGGGCGCCTCCCTATGGAGGTGTTCCGGGCGCGACCAACTGGGAGGAGACCCCGGGGAAGACCCAGGACACGTTGGGAGAAATATATATCTCGGCTGACCTGGGAACGCCTTGGGATCCCCCAGGAGGAGCTGGTGGATGTAGCCGGGGAAAGGGATGTCTGGGCGACCCTCCTCAGCCTGCTGCCACCACGACCCGGTCCCGGATAAGCGGCAGAAAATGGATGGATGGATGGATGGATGGAGAATACCCCAGTGATGTTTTGAGTAGCTACTTTACGACACTTTGATTCGTAGAGCGGCAGTTTTAACTGAAATGTCAAGAGCGGTAATCTCGTGTCACAAGCCTGTAATTAAAACAGTGATTAATTCAAACGGTTCATTCATTTAATGATAATGAACATCACAGTGACCGACGTGCATTGAATGTGTCGGAAATCTGGGATTTTTCGGATGGCTGTCTCGTTTGCGATTCTATAAAGCAAGTTTCTTGTTTCTTTTACATATTTGTGCAATAACTGTCAGAGGGATGTTAGTTATGGGAATGCAAAAAATTGTCTCTCTCTCTGTGGACTTGCACTCGGAGTCCAGTCACTGGGGAAAAAAAATAAATATCTGTGTAATTATTTTTACCTCAACATTTCTGACACACTCAGCTGAATGTATGTGGTTGTTTTAGCATCGTACAAGCAGAACCCAGTTTGAAAGGTTATGAATCCACCACAGCAGTGACGGCTGGTTGTGATATTGGGTGGGTGGGCTAACAAGTGGATTATACCCATCAGTAGTTTACACTGCAGCAACAGCAGCATCACACCCGAGATACCAAGTCACAGCAAGGACAATATATACCTTGTTATAGCAAGTGTTCTACAACACCACCATAGAGAGGTACCCACAAGAATGGCCTGATGCCAACGAACTCTGTATCTGCCCTCCCCCCACACACACACACAGGCTATATACAATTTAACTATTTTCCTCTGTACACATTAGCACATGCCATTTTAACAAAAACAAAATATGCAAGAACGATGGAATGATAGGCTGCATGATAGAACAGAATGCTCCATCACGTAGCCTACAATGTCAGAAAAGGGTCAACCTAGAGATGCACTGCAAAACGTGTTCCAACTGTAATGACTGCCCATAGATACTGCAACTGTTTTTTTTTATCACAACCGTTTTGCAACACAGGGCCACGATTTAGAGGGACAGCCGGGGGCATCCGTACTGCACATAGGTGAAATTCATGGACCGGTGCAAGGCAAACAAAGGTGAAAGCATTTGCCAAGAATGTTTTCGTAAATCAAGAACGAAAGTTGGAGGATCGAAGATGACCAGAACTGTCCTAGTCCCGACCGTAAACAATGCCGACCTGCGATGCCGCAGCGTCCCCTACAACCCGCCGGGCAGTGTGAGGGAAACCAGTGAGTCTTTGGGTTCTGGGAGGGAGTACGGTTGCAAAGCTGAAATTTACAGGAATTCACAGTCCAAGCCGTGTCTCTTCCAACAAGCAAGCATGGGAAACAGAAAAGCGAATTCTTAGCTACACTTATCGCTAGCCAGTCCTTTCATTAAAGCCAAGTTACAAAACTTACGATTTTGTCGTTTGTCCTTTTGTGTTATTTGAACGTCGTCTAGACGATGTGTCCCCAGTCTCTTCACTTCCAATTTTTCCACCAACGACATCGAAAAAAATGGATGTGAAAGTAAATAATCCGCCTCGTTCATGCTAACGCCCACCATTGCCACAGTCGCTCACTTCTTTCTCCCCACTCTCATACATGCAGGTGCTACAGTAGCACCACACTGTATGTACCGTCTGTACATTCGCTGTCATTGGTCAAAAGTAAATGGGCTGTGGGCTGAATTAATTTAGCCCAAATGATCAGCAAACCAAGGGGGCGTGGCATGACACCTGTCACTCACTTTACTCCATGAAGATGAATGGTAGCTGATGCTACTGTGTTTGGGCTATAAAAAATAAGTCCATTTGGATTTATCCTGTGTTTTTCTTGCGACTGTTTGGTGCCGTTGCTGCTCTAGGTTCCACCAAAATGTAAAACAATCTGTTCTAAGTTTTTTTTAACAATAATTTTCTCATCTTTATTGTAAAAGATAGGGAGGGCTTAACCCTGCTAGCCCATTTATAACAGCCGTCCCTGCACCACAGTAGGGCTTTCTACAGGTCAGTGTGATCAGTTTGAACCGGTGAGAGAAGCTGGCAGATCTCGGCTCTTTTTGCTGTAGTCATTATTGGGGTCACTAACTGTCTAAGAGATTTTACCTGCACACTTGATCACTCTCTTATTATATAAGCAGAATTTATGAAATTTCATAGAGGACTTTGCAATCGGTTTCTTAGGCTATTTTAAGCCGTCGTTTCTTAAGCAACCAAAGCCAGTGGGAAACCGAGAGACTTGCTAACGGCCGGAGAGCGAGGGGTGAATTTTCTGAGGTCAAATTTGAGAGAGACCGACGAGCGTCGAGTGTCTGGGAAATGTCGGATTCTCTGTGTCTTTCTTCTTTACCCTCGTGTACAAAGTAAGTTTCGTGTTCTTTTTAAATACCTGTGGAAAACCGCCAGTAAACTGTTTAGTGTATTTATTCAGACGGGGTTTGAACGAATAAGATATTGTAATTAGTCTCTGAATACCGTTATTTACACGCGCTGTTAGCCTCAGTGCAGTGGCGACGGTCACAGAGTTGAAAAGTTTCTCTTCGATTTGACGGCAAGTAACTCAACATTTATATTACCGGTCTCAGGCGGGGTCGCCTGAGCTGGTGTAACTTGTAGAGTGATGGAAAACCAGACACAAGTTAATGTGTGAAATGTTCTGGCGATTTCTCTAATTGCTTTTCCTTTTTTTTGTTTTTTTTAAAAAACTAAACTCATTTTCTTTCTCACAGGTACAGGTAAGTATATTCATTTCAAACAAACAAAATCATTTCTTTTACAGGTTTCAATCAAATGTCTAATGCACAAAGAGAAGAAACTACAATTTACATTACGTTTGAATATTCATCACCGGTTATGCAAGATTACACACCTAATAACCGACAACATAGTAAGCGTTTAACGAATAGGAAATGCGAAACATTCCAGTAGAAATGTATAACTCATCTACCGAAGACACTTTCAATGCTGCATAACGACCATAAGGAAGCGCCATTTCAATGGTCTGTATGTAGCACATTGTAAGTCACAGAGGCGCCCATCTTAGAACAATGACGCACCCTCCGTGTAGTGAATCGATTTACGTACATAAACGGAACATTAAATACACATTTGACATTCACATAACCTCCTTTTACTTACTAAACACATTAGCTACACTTCCATGCTACTCTAGTAGCTTCAAAATGACTCGATCTTTGTACACGAGTTCAGCTTCATCTACACACTCATTAGCTTGCAACAAATCCGCTTTTGCAAAAAACCCCAAAAAGAATGATTTTACTAACAGTCTCTACATACTCCTCAAAGTTTTAAGAGTTACCCAATATGTATTTCGTTATACATTTTATGAGATTTTAACAGTTTGACCCACCTGGTAGAGTGATGGAAAACCAGACACAAGTTAATGTGTGAAATGTTCTGGCGATTTCTTTAATTGCTTTGCCTTTTGACCTTCGCCACAACCAAAGGCTTCCCTTTCACTGCTGGCACTGCGCCATCTACAGGATTGATGTTAAATAGCATATAATAAACTTGAAACTCATAGAGATGGATATTACTCTGTTTTAGAGACTGTTTGAAACACAAAATGAAAAATGAAACTAAAAATAGAGGGGTGTTTGTTTTTTCCCCCTTTATATCTATGAAATTAACTCCAATTAATTTCCAGTCCACTACATTTAGAATAACAGTTTCTACAGTAAATGAACAATCTTTCAGTTGCTGTGGTAAATTTGAGTTTCTTCTCGTATAAGTAACCATACTTGTCATCAAATTCACCAACTGTGCCTTTGATCTTTACATGGTTAATGAGTTGGCCAGTAAACAGGGTGTCTGTCTCGCTTTTGTTCTGTGTGGAACATGACTAGTCCTTTTAATATGAACTTGACTGACAGTTTTATTAGTGTTGTCCTTTTTGATCTCTTATCTCTTATTTAAATTTTCATTAGTCTCTCCAGTTTAAAGTGTACAGTTAACTACAACTTCCCAAAAATATCACACTGTGTGTTTGAGCAATTTAAGCAAATTTTTCACAACATTTAACACCTTTTTGTCAAACTCTATGAGTACAATTGTTAATTCTTAAATGAGTGAATGCTAATGTTCTCTCTCTCTGTCTCTCTCTCTCTCTCTCCAGACTTGATAGTTGTAAACTGACTGAACAGTCCTGTTCATCTATAGCCTCAGTTCTACAGTCAGTAAACTGTCCCCTGAGAGAACTGGACCTGAGTAACAATGACCTTCAGGATTCAGGAGTGAAGTTTCTCTGTGAGGGGCTGAAGAATCCACACTGTAAACTGGAGATACTGAGGTCAGTATTAGTCAGGAACTGAAAAATGGCAGGTTATCCACTCTGAGGGCAGTTATACAGCTGCGCTATTGAATCTCTTCTGTGGAAACTGAGATGGGACCTTATGGGGTTTCCAGTAGCAGGAGACTATTGCACACCTGTGTGGCCATGAAGGGGATTTTTTTTCTTGCCCGCTATGAGGATTAAGTCAGGGGGTGTCGTCCTGTTTTGTTTGTTGTCAACCTGTGGGCATGTAAAGCCCTTTGAGACTGTAAACAGTGATATTTAAATAAAATTGAAAACTTGAAACTAAACCTGTTTTATCAGCAGATACTGGTGATGTGACAGTGTTTATTGCAAGACAGGAAGTTGTTCTGGCTCTTAACAGGAGTTTGATCTCATGTGGAAAATTCTGTTCAGCTAAAACTTGTTGGGATAAAACTTGTTTCTCTCTCTCTCTCTCTCTCTCTCTCTCCAGACTTGCTCTCTGTAAACTCACTGAACAGTCCTGTGAAGCTGTAGCCTCAGTTCTACAGTCAGTAAACTGTCCCCTGAGAGAACTGGACCTGAGTAACAATGACCTTCAGGATTCAGGAGTGAAGTTTCTCTGTGTGGGACTGAAGAATCCACACTGTAAACTGGAGATACTGAGGTCAGTATTAGTCAGGAATGTAAATACAGTGTTTAAAATGACTATGTTCATATTAAAATGAGACCAGGTTGATTTGTAGTATGGTTATTAAAGTACTGTTGTGTGTGTGAAACATACTGATCATAAAAGTAGATGAATTTCCCCCAGTATCTGTAAGGCTAATGTTAGTAACTGGTCTGTGAGTTTAGTTAATGTGATAGTTTAAAAAAGTCAACATTTATGGTAAAACAGAGTGGAACCTTTACAATGAATCACACTTCACAAACCAGATGATGAGTTAATGTTTTCTGTCTGTATGTATGTTTATTTCTCTCTCTCTCCCTCTCTCTCTCTCTCTCTCTCTCTCTCTCTCTCTCTGTCTCTCTCTGTAGGTTGTCTGGTTGTTTAGTGACAGATGAAGGTTGTTCTTCTCTGGCTTCAGCTCTGAGTTCAAACCCCTCACACCTGAGAGTACTGGATCTGAGCTACAATCACCCAGGAGACTCAGGAGTGAAGCGTCTCTCCACACAGATGAATCCACACTGTCGACTTAAGTCAGTACAGTCTGTGTGTGTGTGTGTGTGTGTGTGTGTTTATGTGTAAGACTCATCCACTGTCTGTTGTGTGTTTTTGTAGTGTGGACCATGGTGGAGAATTCATGATCAAATCAGGATTAAGAAAATGTGAGTACACACACACACACACACACACACACTGAGTTTGTTTCACCCATGGAAAAGAGACCATTTATCTAAATTTAAATTAAATTCCTGAAAAATACAACTTTTGCTCATCTTCAAAATAAATAAAGTGGAAAACTGGTCAGAAACGGGTTCAGGTCACGAGAGGGAAACACACAGGGTCAAGGGTCAAACAACAGTAACACACACACATCAACAATAACACACTCAGACTCCTTATAATAACATAATAATAATAATATAATACTGAGGTTTAAATAAAATAAATATAATATTTAATAATGTAATACTAATATAATAATATAATACTTTCCATTCAGTATAAAACACACACACACACAGAGTTGAGAGTGTGTGATGTGTTTTCTCCTCTAATTTCTCTTCTTCTCTGTAGATGTCTGTGATCTCACACTGGACCCAAACACAGCACACACACACCTCTCTCTGTCTGAGGGGAACAGAAAGGTGACACGTGTGATACAGAATCAGTCGTATCCTGATCATCCAGAGAGATTTGATCACTGGCCTCAGGTCATGTGTAGAGAGAGTCTGACTGGACGCTGTTACTGGGAGACTGAGAGGAGTGGAGGTTATGGTGTTATTATATCAGTGACATATAAAGGAATCAGGAGGAAAGGAGAGAGTGTTGACTGTGTGTTTGGACTCGATGAAAAGTCCTGGAGTCTGTGTTGCCGTCGTAACAGTTACTTTGCCCGTCACAATAATCGGGAAACTGTCATACCTCACGACCCCTCACACACACACAGAGTAGGAGTGTATCTGGACTGGTCGTCTGGAACTGTGTCCTTCTACAGCGTCTCCTCTGACACACACACACTCACACACTTACACACATTCCACTGCACATTCACTGAACCCCTCTATGCTGGGTTTTATGTTTATTATTCTGACTCCTCAGTGTCTCTGTGTCAGATAAAATAAACAAGCACACACACACACATTCTTTTTCTCTCATTCACACACACACACACACACAGTGGTGATATGTGTGTGTAAAGGAGGGGGACTGAGAGTGCAGTGTGAGGCCTTTTTCACACACTCACACACACATTCTTTTTCTCTTTTTCACACACACACACACACACACACACACAGTGTTGATATGTGTGTGTAAAGGAGGGGGACTGAGAGTGCAGTGTGAGGCCTTTGCACTAGAAGTGCTGACGTCAGCATGCTAAGTGGCTATGCTAAGA
>NC_044503.1:38922249-38964749 GCF_902362185.1 Chanos chanos
TAAACTTCTCAACTTCAAGTTGCTCCAACCTTACGTTTTACCTAAACCTAAGTCTAACCTTATCTGTTAGCTTAGGAACACAAGAGATGTCAGTGAATATTTTATATCTCACTACTCCTCAACCTTTTCCCCCTGTTCAAAAAGCTTCATTTTAGATCATAAGAATTTAATTAGAAAATAGCCTACAGGTAGCTGTGTCACTTTCAAACACTTTTATTCCCTGTACACGAGGGCTGTCTTAGACTCAAACTTTTAAATTCACAGGAGTATGGGAAAAGCTACAAGTATCAAAATGGTGTAATGTGAAACGGCTCCATTTCCAGTGAGCTGACCAGTAAAAATAGTTTACATCGATTGGAATGACTCAGCACTGATATTCGCTCTTTCTTTCTTGTCTGAACCTTTCCCTGAAAAAAAATGGAATGTCTGGCTCCTGTTTTAAGAGATGGACAGAGAAGAAAAGAAAAAAAAGTCAAATAAAAAACACAAATGCACAGTCACGCGGGGCGACGCTCAACGCTGCGGATGCTGAGGGTTTTCTCTGCTGGACGACATGATGACGTCACACCTGTGTTAGCGCCGACGCTTCACCGTGGCTTTTAGCACACACCACACGCCGTGTGACACATCTCTGAACGTGTCGGAAAAGTCTCTGAAACACTGAAACGCACTAACCCACGACCACAGAAAGCAACTCTTCCATTCCTGTGCGCGACGATGGACAGACTTCAAATGTTATCGCTCATCAAGATAAAGCAGAAATGTTTCTGACGCTCAAAAATCTGCGCATGCTTCAAGGCCTACGTGATTGGCAGCGAAGCGGCTGCTCACACTGTTTGTGTCTATGGAGTGATGGCCATGAAGCACAATGACCGTGGGGAGCGATCGGAGAGGCCCTTGGCGTAGATCGCCGTGGCTACCCACTGCCAGAGCGCTGCGCGGCTTAAGCGAAAAGGAGTCGTCTAAAATCAGGAGCACAGTCTAAATGATCAGCCTCTGAATGCCCAGCTCTGTGAGCGTCTCAAAGCCCAGAGAGGGAACTGGGACCATGTCATTACTACTGCCTGAGACAGGAGTGCCCCACCTCTCAAATACAGTCATAATAAAGAGAAATCATGACACAGACATGTTGCTTGTGGTATTGGTATTTATGAGGAACAAAAATATATCAAACGTAACAATATAACACAACTGATAGACCATTTGTTTGTGAGGATTTGTCAGCTGGTCTTGTAATGAACTCAGGCCTCTCACCTAATCTAAGTCAGGGAGACATGAGTGGACAGGAAGAGGCTGTCACCCGCTCTCTGTGGTTTGCACTATTGTCTGAGGTCTTACAGCAATGACTACATCTAACATTTTATAGATCGACTGTCATACCATGGCTGGCTGTGTGGCGTTTGGATGCACCAATCGGTGGGAGAAAGGCATGTGGATGTATGGCCTTCCCCAAAGGAAACAGACAGAAGAAAAAAATGGTTAGCAATGGTCAGCAGAAGCAACCTGACACTCACAAGAGATTTAATAACAGAAAACGGTGTCAAGTAAGTCCTGCTTAAACAGGTGAAACAGACAAATTACTAGTGGTTAATATTCCAAAGCGTTTTATGCTTTTACATGTAGAGCAAAATGAAATTCCGACTGATCCTTACGGGGTATGTCTGGAATATGTGAGGAAACTGAACTTGCAAGCCTCTCTCTGCAGACACATTTTGAGGAGGATCAATTCGTAGCCACAAAAAAAGGCCAAGTGAAGCTGAGGGCCGATGCTGTACCCACCATATTTGTCCATCGCCCTAAGCCTGAGAGGAGGAAGGCCCCTTCACTGAGAATACCACCAGCATTGGTAACAGTTACTGCAATGGGCAGTGACCACACCTATTGTGCTGCGACAAACTTGGGTATGATACTGTATATGTAACTCATAATAACCTGTAATAATATTTCTCATTTCACGATATTTCATGTCTAGCCTACACACCCACCATGTAAAAACAACACCTTATTGTTATTCCAGAGTTTGAGGGAGAAATTCAGAGAGGAGAGGACACAGACTGTGGTTATTGTGAGATGACTGAGAGGGATATGCCAGGAGACAGGGAGCATGTAGTCAGTGTAGTTCATAAACCTGAAGTCAGTGATCCAGGAGCCAGTCAGCCAGGAACCAGTCAGCCTGGAACCAGTCAGCCAGGAGCTAGTCAGCCAGGAACCAGTCAGCCAGGAACCAGTCAGCCAGGAACCAGTCAGCCAGGAGCCAGTCAGCCAGGAGCCAGTCAGCCAGGAACCAGTCAGCCAGGAACCAGTCAGCCAGGAACCAGTCATCCAAGAACCAGTCAGCCAGGAGCTATTCAGCCAGGAAGACCTGAAGGAAGAACTCAAAATTGAGAAAGCAATGAGAGGAAGAGCAGAGAGAGCACTGAAACAGCAGAAAAGAATGAATGCAGCACTAAGGCAGAAAAACATTATGATTCAAAAGAAATTTGCAGCAATTTTAACAAAAGATCAAATCCGAGCCATTGGACTAAAGAATAAAAGAGGGATGTGGTGGGGAAATGAAACTGTAAAAAAAGCCATAAAAAATCCACTTCACTACAGACACAACAGGCTACAAAACACTCCAGGAAATGCAAATTCCACTACCGGATATAAGACCAATACAAAGGAGGATGCAGCACATTAAGCTGGAGCTAGGGGTATTAGGGGAGGTGTTTGAGATGCTGAAGCTGAAGGCAGATGGTCAGACATAGATGGAGAGGGAGTGTGTACTTACTCTGGATGAGATGGCCATCACCCCGAGTGTGGAGCTACACATGGGGACAGGGAGGCTGTATGGGGATGTGACGCTACCTGGTCACACAGGAGCTGAGACCCAGGCCTGTGTGTTTATGCTGGCAGGAATCACCACACGGTGGAAACAGATAGTAGCATACCACTACAGTGGTAATTCCACTGATGGGGCAGTATACCGGCCAATCATACTTAACATCATAGAGACAGCAGCCTCTGTAGGGCTTCACGTGGTGAGTGTCCTGACAGACATGGGCAGCCCTGACAGAGCAATGTGGAAGTCCTCTGGAGTGGACTACAATCACACATCAGTCCCACATCCAGTCCAGTCACACAGGAGGCTATACTTATACTGGAAATCCAGCACCACATGCTGAGTCAGGGACACAAGTTTGTGTTGACCAGCAGATTCACACAAGACTGCCTGGAAAACACCTTCAGCTGTGTTAGACAGAGGAATCCTGTCCCAACTCCAGCTGAGTTCTGTTATGCACTGTGAGCGATTACTGTTGGACAGTTCCTGTCGACAGTGAAAACTGGAAGCTACCAGGAGGTTGATGGCAACCATTTAGCGGACGTCCTGGACACAAACGAAAGCTTCCGTCACCCTGGCCTTAGAGTGGAGGAGCTGATGGAGTCAAAAGCAGCACCTGAACTGACAAAAACAGACACCTGTGTTCTGTACCACCTCGCAGGATACATTGTTAAAAAAGTCATCAGCAACTCTACAGTTTGTGAGCAATGCCAGGTTACAATTACAGACAACAGTGAGAATCCTGATGGAGAGCGCAGTATTGTACTGTGAATGAAAGAGTTTGAGAGGGGTGCTCTTTACCAGCCATCAGATGAGGCCTTTGACCTTGTCTGTAAAGTAGAGCAGCTGTTTCGGGCGAGGACAAGTCCTTCCCTCATGGAGCTCCTCAATGCAGTGGCATTGCTGGAAAGAGAGGCCATGCTCCTGGATAGCAGGCTTCCCTCATGCCACCATCTGAAAAACAAAATGACCACCAGGTACATCAGGCTGAGGTTACGGATAGAGTCCAAGAATATCAGAGCTGCAAGGAGGGAAGAGTCAGTTGACCGTGGGTGTCTTGGAATCAAGAGCCAGAGCAGAAAGACCATGAAGACCAAATCTCCTCCAGCACATACGGCTATGACAACCAAGCCACTACCAAGCACCCTGCTCTTCACCATGGACGCACCTGCTCTGTCTGTTCCCTGCTCACCTGCAGCCTCAGCTTCAAGCTACGGAGGGTCAAACAGCCTCATCATCACTCCACCAGCCTAAATAACCACCAGACAGCCTGGTCATCGCTCCACCAGCCTAAATAACCACCAGACAGCCTGGTCATCGCTCCACCAGTCTAAATAACCACCAGACAGCCTGGTCATCGCTCCACCAGCCTAAATAACCACCAGACAGCCTGGTCATCGCTCCACCAGCCTAAATAACCACCAGACAGCCTGGTCATCACTCCACCAGCCTAAATAACCACCAGACAGCCTGGTCATCACTCCACCAGCCTAAATAACCACCAGACAGCCTGGTCATCACTCCACCAGCCTAAATAACCACCAGACAGCCTGGTCATCACTCCACCAGCCTAAATAACCACCAGACAGCCTGGTCATTGCTCTGACGGCCTCACCATCGCTTTGCTTTACTGTGTGTTTTGTAGCTTTTATTCATAAGTGTTTGCATGTTATTTGAATAACTTTCCCATTTTTATTTAAATGTTTTCTTTGATCGTTAACTCTGTTAATAAAAAAATATTTTATGGATGGAAACACATCTCCTCTCTCATAGTATAATGAACCTGGGTGCCTTTTTGAGTTATCCATACTGGACAAAGTAAATATCAGAGTAAATGAGCCCTACTTATTCACAAAGACTGCACCCCGACTGAACAAAACACAATGACCACTTATGTCTCTCCCACTGTGTGTGATGTTCACCACAAATTAATTGGAAAACAACAAACAGGCTATGTCCATAAAATGTATTTCATCAAGAACACATTCTCGTTTTTCCTCAGTTTGTCTGCAACAAACGAGCTAACTAGCTAATATCAGGTTAGCCAAATGACATTAGCCACATTCATTTCAATCAGGTGTATTAACATGGTAGTGAAATGGAAACGTTAGCCTCGATATCTGGCTAAGCTACCCTCGGTCATAACTATTAATTAAGATACACATTAACAGTTTATGCAGAGCACGTACAAAAACCAATATTTACTGTATTAATGACAGATAATACATTAAATCTTTAAAAAATCTCTTATTTGATTAACTTACCGCTGGAAGCGCTTGGCGAGCAATGAAAATGCATGTGGTTCTATGCCGTGAATGTCAATGTTTATAACTATTCACTGTCCCCATGACCCGGAAACTGGCCAGAATTGTGTCCGCCATTTTTTACAATGATCCCCCGTGGGAGTGTCGCAACTCTCTCTCTCTCTCTCAACGGCTCTGGTATAAAACATTTATAATAACAAGTTTAAAAGGACTTGACTGATGTATAAAACATTTATAATAACAAGTTTAAAAGGACTTGGCTGATGTATAAAACATTTATAATAACAAGTTTAAAAGGACTTGACTGATGTATAAAACATTTATAATAACAAGTTTGAAAGGACTTGACTGATGTCTAAAACATTTATAATAACACGTTTAAAAGGACTTGACTGATGTCTAAAACATTTATAATAACACGTTTAAAAGGACCTGACTGATGTATAAAACATTTATAATAACACGTTTAAAAGGACTTGGCTGATGTATAAAACATTTATAATAACACGTTTAAAAGAACTTGACTGATGTATAAAACATTTATAATAACAACTTTAAAGGGTCTTGACTGATGTATAAAACATTTATAATAACAAGTTTAAAAGGACTTGACTGATGTATAAAACATTTATAATAACAAGTTTAAAAGGACTTGACTGATGTATAAAACATTTATAATAACAAGTTTAAAAGGACTTGACTGATGTATAAAACATTTATAATAACAAGTGGTGAACACTGCAAGTGGCTTCAGCTGCATTTATATGTTCAGGTTCTTCAAGAGCTCATCTTTTTACTTCACAATTTTTTAAAAGCCAACCTTATTTTTCTCTGCACGAAATTAAAAGCCAATCCTTTTCACCCCAGAAACTTTCCATATTTACATATTGCGATTACACTGCCTGATGTTGTGACGTAGCGTGTTGTTCACTTTTAACTGTATGTTCCCCATTGTAGGCTATCCGGTGTTTTCCAGGATTTCAGACTACTCACTTTAAACAATGTTAAACCTTTATTTTATTTCCTGAAGAACAGCCGAACCGGCAGAGACGATATAGGATATATCCGGGGTGCATATTTCCCCGCGTCATTCATACTAGGCGCAGAATTACTTCGACTCTGGCCTTCCGTCCTGCCTAAGTGACAAACAGTAAATTTTCAGACGGCACTCACAGTACCTAAAAGTCCGCGATATTCCTTGATTCACAGTACGTCTAACCAAAGTACTTCTATATAATATCAATGGACCACCTGCCTCCTTGAGATATATTATTTGCAGAAAGAGAGGTTTTCATTCAGAAATAAAGCTGTGGTGACATTTGTCTTAGCGGCGATATTAGGCATATTTATAAATGTGTGCCCCGCTAGTGTTCTTTGTTCGATTATCCGCCGAGACGGAATTCTTATTTGACCTAAGTGATCAGGGCAGTGCTTTCTGGGAGTCTGAGAGAGAAAACGAAAGTAAACGTTGCTCTGTTCCCAGTGCCATTTACAACAGAAAATTAACTTCGTGTGAAATGACATTTACTTAGTGCAACGTTGTGAAATATTGGGGTAAGTGTTTAAAAATTGTTGTGTTACATGCAGATTACTGTAATGATTTGCGTTGTTCCTAAAACAATGGTAACAGCATGATCAACTAAATCGTATGAGGTCAACCGATCAAAACCTCGGTTGAAACGCGGAACATATGAATATGCTTTGAATCGAACACATTTAATCGCTTAAAATATTAAAGCTGATCTTTATAAAAAGAATATTGATACTGACGTTGTTGTGCCGTTCTTGTCCACAAACCAGTCATTAAAGCGATGATATCTGAGCTCAGTTAACCTCTGAATCAGTTAACACTTAATGTAGTGTAGACTGTGTGCCCTCACATAATTCCAAAGACACTCAAACATCAGTATTATAAGAGTTATTTAAAACGTGTTCAAGAAGCATTTTATGATTTTAATTAGCCTCAGTAACCTGTACATTGATATTAGCACAGATTATCATTAAATTGTGCAGCATTTACAGTCGGTAATTTAACACATAACATTCACTTCCGTCTTCCTCCTTGTGGAATCCTGTGTACACTGACCAGCAGGTGGCGACAGTGTAACAGAGTTCAGATAAACTCTGTTCCACATATGTCTGTGAGATCTGTTTGCAAATCAAAACTTATGATTGTGTACTTAAACTGCAGTGTGTGTGTGTGTGCGTGTGTGTGTGTACCTTGTAACATATGACTGTGTATAGAAACGCTAGTGTTTGCGGGTTTGTGTGTGTGTACCTTAAACATATTATTGTGTATATAAATTGTAGTGTTTATGTCTGTGTGTGTGTGTGTGTGTCCACAGGACCAAAATAGGTCCACTGTCTGAACAAGTCTCAGTAGACATTGTGAGAATGGGGAACACTAAATCAGTTCACTGTGGGGACAGAGAGGAGAAGAACACTGTCTGTAGAATGAGTCAGTCTGGACAGTGTGAGGAGGAGGATCCTGTTGACTACAGGACACAGAGACCAGGATCTCCAGTACCCAGCTGTGTGTCTATGAAGAGTGACGGACCGCTGACTAAACCTCCAAACTTCAGCAGAGAACCAGTCCCCTCTGAGTCACAGTGAGTGACTGTATTTATACTGTATTAACTATATGTATAATATAAATCGATATTAACACTGTGTATAATATATTCATACTGATAACGTCAGTGTGCATAAACACAGCTAAAGAGAGATCACACAGGTTACAGTGAGATGTGTGGATATTTTCATTCAAATATTTGGAATCAAAGAGAGTGAAACTAAAACACAAACAAAATGTTGTTCATATTGTGGCAGAACGTTAAAAGGGTATATATTTAGCAAGAGACCAGAGCAGACAACACCACCTAAGGACTAGCACCTTAATATTCATAATCAACTCAAGCTGATGGGTTCCCCAAAGCACAGATAAGCTGTATAAGAACAGGACAGAGACGTGTATTCCAGTTGATTGGGCAATTTTATTAAATAAATAAATGAGTCCTAAAGAGGAATAAGTTCTCAGTAGGACAGCGGTATTAAAAAATAGACTATATGGATAAAAACGCTTTAGCCCAGGACAGGGGTAAAGAATAGAAATCGTAAGACAGGGGTACTGGCTGTCAAAAACAGAAACAAAGCCAATGTGTCAAACTGTAAGTACAGGAAGATGAGTGAAGCTACCTGGAGGGGTGGAAGCCAGCTCATCAAACTCACTCCAGTGTGTCCCAGTATCTAGAATTTCACTTCACAAACACACACACACACACACATACACACACACACACACACACACACATACACACCGTAAGCCATTATACAGCGTGGGGGGTGCTGGTTAATATTATACCTAATTCACCTCATGCAGTGTGGGAGAAGAGAACCACCATCCACTGACCCAAACACCGGCGCCAGTCAAAACCAGAGAACTGGGAGGGAGAATTAGTACATCTGCACCTCGGTATTGAAACAAGGTGACGAGTCAGTACCCAGAAGCTGACAACTAGAAGAAAATACAGCAGCTAGAGCAATGTCCAATCACAACCTCTGATAACAAACAACAACAAAAATCCAACAGAACCCAAAAGAGCCAAAGGGGAACAAAAGTCACATCCACCGGATGTGAAAAAATGCAGAGGCGCCGAGTGGCCGCAAAAGAAAACAATGAAATGAACAACACAGAAGAAAACGAATACAAGGGAAAAAAATAAATAAACAGTAAACAAAACTTAATCATGCAAAACATATAACCAGGCTAAACAGCACTGGCAGACTCCTGTAAATATAAACACACCATTAACACACAATAACCATAGTCATGACAAACACAAACTCACAAAGTCAGTCATATCTATAATGTCACCAGGAGTTAATGGCCGACACATCATACCTAGGAACCACCATCCAATTCTCCCAGACCTCAGTACACACTCAGTATACACCATTCAAATCATTCTCATCCAACAATGACACAGTTCACACTGCAAGGACAGCTATCAAAACTGTGGAGAAAGATTTAAATAACAATTATTTGGAGGATTTAGTGTTTTATTTGGCATTAAAACTGATCAAAGGTTAATTTTCTGCCTTAAATTCTGTGTCAGTGATAAAACTGCCTCATCATCCATCATCAAACACGACACAATTTAGTTTAAATGTATCAGTTAAACACAGACTAAAGTGACCAATAGAGAACTAAACACAACACAGTTTAGTTTAAATGGATCAGTTTAAAAACAGACAGAGTGTAAAGTGACAGTACATTAGTCATGTTTAAAGAAAGTCAAAGGGAGGGAGTCCTGTCTGATCAGCCCAACTATTCATAACCACTCACATATATCCATTATTAATAGTCTCATTAGTTTAATTTATGAATGTTATATTGTCTGATATCAGTTAGAAATGAAAACAGAGACATGTACATACAGTTTGTTTGTCCTGTTTGGTTTCCATTAGTTAAACTCTCCCATTCCCCTCTGTTCAATCAGCTCCACTCTCTGAATGTTTAAACACTGTGTAGTGGGAATTCATCACCAGCTGTCAATCATTATTCTTACACTTCATCACTATCATCCCAACTGTATATGAGCCCTAAACTCAACTACAAGGCTGATGAGAAGGGCCTGCCAGCCTTAATGGAGTCATATGTCTCCCAAAGAAAGTATCTGTGAAATATGGAAACTCAGGTCTGATCCAGGATCAGTCCAGGTGTGGTCTGTTTCAACAGGTTCTGAGAGATTATGTTTTTTTAACTACCCCTCCCTCTCTCTCTCCCTCTCCCTCTCTCTCTGCAGTGTGGAATGCAATGTCCAACACAACACGTCCATGTCTAAGTCAGATGATGTCCTGCTGAGAATCATTGAGGGTCATAAAACCACCCTGAAAAAGAAGTATGAGTGCTTATATGAAGGTGTCGCACTGAAAGAAAACCAAACCCTCCTCAACAGCATTTACACAGAGCTCTACATCACAGAGGGAGAGAGTGAGGGAGTGAATGAGAAACATGAGGTTTTACAGATTGAAACAGCATCCAGGAAATGGGGTTCTCAAGACAAACCAATCAGCTGCAATGACATCTTCAAACCCTTGTCAACCAACAGAATTAAAGAGCAGAAAAAAGCCTTCTCTAGTCAGGAACCTGGAAGGGACAGAAAAAAGCCAGAAATCAGAGCTGTACTCACCAAGGGCATTGCTGGAATTGGAAAAACAGTCTCTGTGCAGAAGTTCATTCTGGACTGGGCAGAAGGAAGGACCAATCAGGACATTGAGTTCATGTTGGTTCTTCCTTTTAGAGAACTAAACTTGGTTAAAGATGAACAGTTCAGTCTTTATGGACTCCTGCTAGAGTTTCACCCAGAACTGAAAGACTTGGATCCAAAGAAATATAATGACTGTAAAATGCTGTTTATCTTTGATGGTTTTGATGAGAGTCGACTTCAGCTGAATATTCCTGAGAAGCTGTGTGATGTGACCAAAACATCATCAGTGAATATGCTGATATCAAACCTCATCAAAGGAAATCTTCTTCCCTCTGCACTCATCTGGATAACCTCCAGACCAGCAGCAGCCAGTCAGATCCCCTCTCAGTTCATCAGTCGTGTGACAGAAGTCCAAGGATTCAGTGATTCACAGAAAGAGGAATACTTCAGAAAAAGAGTCAGTGATGAGAGTCAAGCCAACAGAATCATCTCACACATCAAGACATCAGTGAGTCTCCACATCATGTGTCACATCCCAGTGTTCTGTTGGATTTCAGCCACTGTGCTTCAGGAAATGCTGCGTCCAGACAATGTTAAAGAGATCCCTAAAACTCTGACTGAGATGTACACACACTTCCTGCTCATTCAGACTAAAATGAAGAAGCAGAAATATGAGGACAAAGTTGAGACAGACTCAAAGAATCTTCTGGAATCAAGCAAGGAGATCTTTCTGAAACTTGCTAAACTGGCTTTTAATCAGTTGCTGAGGGGCAATGTTATGTTTTATGAAGAGGATCTGAGAGAATGTGATATTGATGTGAGTGAGGCCACAGTGTACTCTGGGATTTGTACTGAGATCTTTAAGGAGGAATCTGTGCTTCGTCAGAAGAAGGTCTACTGCTTTGTGCATCTGAGTGTTCAAGAGTTCTTTGCTGCTCTCTATGTGTTTTACTGCTATGTAAACAAGAACATGAAGGAACTGGAGTATTTTCTGCAGAGAGATAACAGATATTATCTTTCCTTGGATGAGTTGCTGAAGAAAGCTGTGGATAAATCTTTGGAGAGTAAGGATGGACATCTCGATCTGTTTGTCCGCTTCCTTCATGGCATCTCACTGGAGTCCAACCAGAAACTCCTACAAGGCCTGCTGACACACACACAGAACAACCAGGAGAGCATCAAGGAGATAAGCCGTTACATCAAAAAGTTAAATAAAGACGGCGTCCCACCGCAGAGATGGATCAATCTACTGCACTGCCTGACTGAAATGAATGATCACTCTCTCCATGAAGAAATTCAAGCTTTTGTCAAGTCTAAAAATTACACAACTTTTCTCTCACTTGCACACTGCACAGCACTGGCCTACATGTTTCTGATGTCAGAGGAGGTGCTGGATGAGTTTGACCTGATGAAATACAAGACATCAGATGAGGGTCGTAGGAGACTGCTCCCAGCTGTGAGGTGCTACAGAAAAGCTCTGTGAGTTTTCAGTTTCACTTCACAACACTCACTTTTTAGATAAGTGATTTTCAACCCGGTGTGCCGTGGAACTTTGAAGAACCCAATGCATTTTTCTACAGGCTCATGAAGTAGTATTTTTAAATACACCAATGACACAGCTTCTTAAATAAAAACGTTTGTTGGTAGTCACTTATTTACAACTTTTAATTTTTTTATCTAGATGGCCTTTAGTCCCATTCTCAGTTTGATTATGAAAATAAATTTAAGTTTGGGGAGGAGGATTATTATTGTAGTGACCAGAGAAGCTGTTTTAACATTTAATCTCTAGACTGGATATATATTGCAGGTATCTGTAATTCAGTTGTTCCTAGTCAAAAAGAACATTTTAGATATCCACAATGACATTCTTCCCATTTCAGATATCTACAACCCAGTTGTTAATAGTCGTAATTTTAATGTCAGATATCCAAAATGAAAAACCATTCCTGATATCCATAATGTAATTTTGAATATCCAGAATACAATGTGACTAGTAAAAATGTCATACTGGATATCCACAACTCATATTATGACTAGTAAAAATGCACTTTCAGATATCTCCAGTTACAATTATGACTAGAAACAATGCAATTGCAGACATCCACAAATGTATAGTTCTTGCTCCGATGCACTTCAGTGCATTTTTAATAAATTACATGATTGCCTGTCTGATTTAACTATCTGTTTGATAATTATCTGACAGTCTGTTGTAGTTTAATATGGGTCAAATCTGACTAAAGACATTATAGCCTGTCATACTGTGTGTGACATTCTTCATAATCAATAACCAACTTTAAGTTGTTGTGCCTTGACATTCTGGTTTGACCTTTGATGTGCCTTCGCCCCAAAAAGGTTGAAAAGCTCTGCTTTAGAAGTTTTATTTGGAGGGGAATTGGTGGGAATTCCCTGGTCATATTTTGGCATGTCTTTGGAGAATACATATAAAGTTATGAATTACAGTATTTGATGAATGAGGGTGACTGCAAGAAAAAAACAGTTCAGAACTGACTTCAGTCATTTTCTCCATTTAGTAATTTCCATAATTTTCAGAACCTCTGTGATGTCTACACAAAGCTGATCTGTTTAGACAGGTCACAAAGACATTAACAGCAGTGTCTTAACATCTCTCTCTCTCTCTTTCTCTCTCTGTCTCTCTCTCTGGTTGGATGCTGGGTGTGTGAGAGCATGTTCTCAGTGAAAGGACTGGGGAAAAAGGCTGTTCCCTTGAATTCTGTTTGTGTCTCTTTCTCCTTTTTCCTTCTACTCATCATTTTTTAACACTGGGTGAAAAATATATAGTATTGTATATATTTCAGATGCCTCCTGGGCAATGCTGTGTTTATAGGGCAGCTACAAATGTAATGTCAATATCTGAATGTGGAGGATGGTTATAACATCAACATTTCTATAAAACAACTATAGGAGCCTAATGCCATATGCCTATGAAATGTTTGTTTTGTGTTTGTATTTGTGCATCAGCTTGTGGGTTTACGGTTGTCATGCATGTCAGGTGGGTGTAGGTGTAGGTAGCGTTTGGAAGAATGAGGGAACATATTCACCTGTTCACCGGTATGGCAGCATGGAGAGGGGAGGAGTAGGGAGTGTGTGTTTTTTGTTGACACACTTACTGTTTTAGATGCTCATGGTTTTTCCTTTGCTTTGCTTTACCTTGCTATGCTAGTGTTCAGGTTTGACGTCTGTAATAGTCTTGTTTTGATTTGTGGAAATAAACGATGGAACGTAGATGCCTGGAAGCTGGATTTTTATTGTTTGTAGTGAGTCAGTGGTGCAGAACTCCTCTCAGTTACTTTTTAGTTTGTTCATAGTCACTATAACAACCATTTGTCTGGATTAATATTTTTAATAATGTTATGATAAAATGTCACCAAAGTCCAGCTCAAGAAGTGATTTACAGGATCATTTTATTCTTCAAAAAGTCAGTGTTTTGTTTTCCTTCTCCCTGTGTAGACTCAGAGACTATAACCTCACTCAGCAGTCCTGTGAAACTATCGCCTCAGCTCTGAAGTCAGTGAACTGTCCCCTGAGAGAACTGGACCTGAGTAACACTGGTCTTCAGGATTCAGGAGTGACGATGCTCTGTGCCACACTAAAGAATCCAAACTGTCAACTGGAAATACTGAGGTCAGTCATTCTGAATGGAGCAACGTGTTGATAAGTTTTACAGTCATTCAATTAAATAGTAAACATTTTTTTTTCCAGTCATTCAATTCATATAAATAGTAAATAGTTTTTCCAGTCATTCAATTCATACAAATAAAATAATAAATAGTGTATGAATCAGTAATGAAATAAGCACATCAAATCACATTATCTGACTTGATGAAAAAGATCAAAGCTGGGTCTGATGACAATAGTAAGACCAACAGTCAGGAGCAGAGTCACTCTCCAGAGGGAACAAACAGCATCATCAACAATGGCAGGTTTCTGATATTTCTAATCTTTTCACACAGTAGACTCTAAGAGTACAGTTACTAGTGTGAATAGGTTTGTTTCATTCAGAATGACCTAGATTTAGTGTTTTATGAATATGAATACGAAATACTTTATTAATCTCGAGGGAAATTCAAGTGTCGCAACAACACTGTCAGCACACACCAAACACAGCATAGAATAAAAAAGTACAATATAATAAGATAAATAGGAAATAGGAATACATTTAAAACAAGATAAACTAAAGGTTGTGTGCAGGAGCAGACTAATGGAGGAGATACAGTCTGTGATTCATCATCTGATCCAGTTTACAATGTTACATCAGAACCAGCACCACTGCAAGACAACGCTGGTCCAGCTGAACATACATACTAACCTGTGTTGAGAAGATCCACACACACTGTCAAACCACCTGACAGGCTGAATCTGTAAAAGAAAAGAGAAAAAAATCATGAAACAGGACACTGACATTGTCCATCTGAAATGGAATTTGAGATGAATAGTTGAACTGACACTTAACATTTAAAAAAAGAGAGAGAAATGCACTTATGTTTGTTTCTTTTGGACATTTCTTTGGACTTCATTTCGGTTTAATCGTATGCAAGGGTTTTGGGAGAGAATTCTCAGCCTGGGCCAGATATGACCGAGAATCCAGCCACACTGTTCACCTTCTTAAAAAAAGACAGTCAAAGTTTTCAGAGTCTGATGCAGTACACGTTTATTGCATAAACTCAGAGAAGCATACAACAAACAGAGCCGGTCCTGGGAGTGACTAACTAACCGGTACACATCACCTGTAGTTATACAAAAGTCATATCACGGATTATCCAATGACTGGCTAGACTTCCCATCTTCTTTGCCTATCTTGTTAGAGACCATCATTTCCTAGTGATGTAATCAGGAACTGACATCTTGACCCAGGCCAAACTCAACAATAAGTGAGAATACTGTCTTACATCAGCACCTGCACTGATAAATAAACAAAAATGAATGAGTGCTTGTTAGAGAATAAATGAGAGCATCTTATCATAGTGCCCTTGGATATATTCCAACACAGTCAGACTTCTCATCTTCTCCAAAAAATGCTCACACCATGTAACCTTGAATGTTTGACCATCAGCACTCTCTGCACAGCGACAAACTCAATGACCTTTCTATTCCTGCATTTACAGATCACATCTTTATAAAAGAATTTCATACATTTAATAGAAATGATTATGTTGATTAATTCACACAAAAATGATTACATTTACAATTACAATTTACAATTTAGCATTTAGCAGACGCTTTTAGCCAAAGCGACTTACAGTCAGTGCATCAGTCAGATTCCTAATACCTCATAAGCATAAATAGCTAAAAAGACTGAGCGTTGAGATTACATAACTGTTACAATCTTTTCATAAACCAACTAAAAAAAACTTGCTTCTCCAACAGTTTCTTCTTGCACAGTTTAATTTTATTATACGGAATAACTTGCTCTCATGCCTCAAAGGAAAGGGGATGTAGTGATATAAAATGATCCAGTTGTGTAGTGACGTACCAGACCCACTAGATGGCGGTATTCTGGGTTTTAGAATAGCCGAGTGACGTTTTGAGTGGCTACTTTACGACGCTTTGATTCGTAGAGCGGCAGTTTTAACTGAAATGTGAAGAGCGGTAATCTCGTGTCACGAGCCTGTAATAAAACCAGTGATTAATTCAAACGGTTCATTCATTTAATGATAATGAACATCACAGTGACCGACGTGCATTGAATGTGTCGGAAATCTGGGATTTTTCGGATGGCTGTCTCGTTTGCGCTTCTATAAAGTAAGTTTCTTGTTTCTTTTATATATTTGTGCAATAATTGTCAGGAATGTTAGTTATGGGAATGCAAAAAATTGTTTCTCTCTCTCTGTGGACTTGCACTCGAAGTCCACTCATTGAGGGGAAATAAATTATTTGTATAATTATTTTTACCTCAACATTTCTAACACGCTAAGTTGCATGTATGTGGTTGTTTTAGCGTCGTACAAGCAGAACCCAGTTTGAAAGGTTATGAATCCACCACAGTAGGGCTTTCTACAGGTCAGTGTGATCAGTTTGAACCGGCGAGAGAAGCTGTCAGATCTCGGCTCTTTTTGCTGTATTCATTATTGGGGTCATTAACTGTCGAAGTCTTCAACCAAAGCCAGTGGGAAACCGAGAGACTTGCTAACGGCCGGAGAGCGAGGGGTGAATTTTCTGAGGTCAAATTTGAGAGAGACCGACGAGCGTCGAGTGTCTGGGAAATGTCGGATTCTCTGTGTCTTTCTTCTTTACCTTCGTGTACAAAGTAAGTGTCGTGTTCTTTTTAAATACCTGTGGAAAACCGCCAGTGAAATGTTTTAGTGTATTTATTCAGACGGGTTTTGAATGAATAAGATATTGGAATTAGTCTCTGAATACCGTTATTTACACGCGCTGTTAGCCTCAGTGCAGTGGCGACGGTCACAGAGTTGAAAAGTTTCTCTTCGATTTGACGGCAAGTAACTCAACATTTATGTTCCCGGTCTCAGGCGGGGTCGCCTGAACTGGTGTAACTGGTAGAGTGATGGAAAACCGGACACAAGTTAATGTGTGAAATGTTCTGGCAATTTCTCTAATTGCTTTTCCTTTTTTTTTTTTTTTTCAAAAACTGAACTCATTTTCTTTCTCACAGGTACAGGTAAGTATATTCATTTCAAACAAACAAAATCATTTCTTTTACAGGTTTCAATCAAATGTCTAATGCACAAAGAAAAGAAACTATAATTTACATTAAGTTTGAATATTCATCACCAGTTATGCAAGATTACACACCTAATAACCGACAACATAGTAAGCGTTTAACGAATAGGAAATGCGAAACATTGCAGTAGAAATGTATAACTCATCTACCGAAGACACTTTCAATGCTACATAACGACCATAAGGAAGCGCCATTACAATGGTCTGTATGTAGCACATTGGACGTCACGGAGGCGCCCATCTTAGAACAATGACGCACCCTCCGTGTAGTGAATCGATTTACGGACATAAACGGAACATTAAATACACATTTGACACTCACATAACCTCCTTTTACTTACTAAACACATTAGCTACACTTCCATGCTACTCTAGTAGCTTCAAAATGACTCGATCTTTGTACTCGAGTTAAGCTTCATCTACACACTCATTAGCTTGCAACATCGGCAAATCCGCTTTCGCCAAAAAAGCCCAAAAAGAATGATTTTACTAACCGTAATACTTTCCTAAAACAGTCTCTACATACTCCTCAAAGTTTTAAGAGTTACCCAATATGTATTTCGTTCTATATTTTATGAGATTTTAACAGTCTGACCCACCTGGTAGAGTGATGGAAAAGCAGACACAAGTTAATGTGTGAAATGTTCTGGCGATTTCTTTAATTGCTTTGCCTTTTGACCTTCGCTAGAACCAAAGGCTTCCCTATCACTGCTGGCACTGCGCCATCTACAGGATTGATGTTAAATAGCATATAAACTTGAAACTCACAGAGATGGATATTACTCTGTTTTAGAGACTGTTTGAAATGCAAAATTAATAATGAATCTAAAAATAGAGGGATGTCTGTTTTTTTCCCCTTTATATCTATGAAATTAACTCCAATTCATTTCCGGCCCACTACATTTAGAATAACAGTTTCAACGGTAAATGAACAATCTTTCAGTTTCTGTGGTAAATTTGAGTTTCTTCTTGCACAAGTAACCATACTTGTCATCAAATTCACCAACTGTGCTTTTGATCTTTGCATGGTTAATGAGTTGGCCAGTAAACAGGGTGTCTGTCTCGCTTTTGTTCTGTTTGGAACATGGCTGGTCCTTTTAATATGAACTTGACTGACAGTTTTACAAGTGTTGTCCTTTTTGATCTCTTATCTCTTATTTAAATTTTCATCAGTCTCTCCAGTTTAAAGTGTACAGTTAATTACAACTTACACTCATCCCAAAAATATCACACTGTGTGTTTGAGCAATTTAAGCAAATTTTTCACAACATTTAACACCCTTTGTCAAACTCTATGAGTACAATTGTTAATTCTTAAATGAGTGAATTCTAATGTTCTCTATCTCTCTCTCCCTCTCTCTCTCTTTCTCTCTCTCTCTCTCTCTCCAGACTTGCTCTCTGTAAACTCACTGAACAGTCCTGTTCATCTATAGCCTCAGCTCTACAGTCAGTAAACTGTCCCCTGAGAGAACTGGACCTGAGTAACAATGACCTTCAGGATTCAGGAGTGAAGTTTCTCTGTGTGGGACTGAAGAATCCACACTGTAAACTGGAGATACTGAGGTCAGTATTAGTCAGAAACGTAAGTACAGTGTTTAAAATGACTATGTTCACATTAAAATGAGACCAGGTTGATGTATAGTATGGTTATTAAAGTACTGTTATGTGTGAAACATACTGATCATAAAAGGAGATGAATTTCCCCCAGTATCTGTAAGGCTAATGTTAGTAACTGGTCTGTGAGTTTAGTTAATGTGATAGTTTAACAAAGTCAACATTTACTGTAAAACAGAGTGGAACCTTTACAATGAATCACACTTCACAAACCAGATGATGAGTTGATATTCTCTGTCTGTATGTATGTTTATTTCTCTCTCTCTCTCTCTCTCTCTCTCTCTCTCTCTCTCTGTCTCTTTCTCTCTCTCTCTCTCTGTAGGTTGTCTGGTTGTTTAGTGACAGATGAAGGTTGTTCTTCTCTGGCTTCAGCTCTGAGTTCAAACCCCTCACACCTGAGAGAACTGGATCTGAGCTACAATCACCCAGGAGACTCAGGAGTGAAGCGTCTCTCCACACAGATGAATCAACACTGTCGACTTAAGTCAGTACAGTCTGTGTGTGTGTGTGTATGTGTGTGTGTGTGTGTGTGTGTGTGTGTGAGACTCATCCACTGTCTGTTGTGTGTTTTTGTAGTGTGGACCATGGAGGAGAATTCAGGATCAAACCAGGACTAAGAAAAGGTGAGTACACACACACACACACATCACACACACACTGAGTTTGGTTCACCCATGGAAAAGAGACCATTTATCTAAATTCCTAAAAAAAAATACAACTTTTGCTCATCTTCTCCATTTAATGAAAAAAGAGAGATAATTTTATGAGACAAAATATGACTTTGACTTAATTTTAAAAAATTTTTATATAATTTTATTGTGTGTGAAGAAAAGAAAGACAGAAAGTGCAGCTATGTATCTGTGTTTGCGTCATCACACAGGGTCAAGGGTCAAACAACAGTAACACACACATCAACAATAACACACTCAGACTCCTTATAATAACATAATATAATAATATAATACTGAGATTTAAATAAAATAAATATGATATTTAATAATGTAATGCTAATATAATAATATAATATTCTCCATTCAGTATAAAACACACACACACAGAGTTGAGAGTGTGTGATGTGTTTTCTCCTCTAATTTCTCTTCTTCTCTGTAGATGCCTGTGATCTCACACTGGACCCAAACACAGTAAACACACGACTCTCTCTGTCTGAGGGGAACAGAAAGGTGACGTGTGTGAAAAAGAAACAGTTGTATCCTGATCATCCAGAGAGATTTGATTACTGGCCTCAGGTCATGTGTAGAGAGAGTCTGACTGGACGCTGTTACTGGGAGACTGAGTGGAGTGGAGATAATGTTTATATATCAGTGACATATAAAGGAATCAGGAGGAAAGGAAATAGTGTTGACTGTAGGTTTGGACTCAATGAAAAGTCCTGGAGTCTGGGGTTTGATGGTAACAGTTACTCTGCCTTTCACAATAAACAGGACACTGTCATACCTCACCACCCCTCACACACACACAGAGTAGGAGTGTATCTGGACTGGTCGTCTGGAACTGTGTCCTTCTACAGCATCTCCTCTGACACACACACACTCACACACTTACACACATTCTACTGCACATTCACTGAACCGCTCTATGCTGGGTTTTATGTTTATTATGACTCCTCAGTGTCTCTGTGTCAGATAAAATAAATAAACACACACACATTCTTTTTCTCTTTTTCACACACACACACACACACACACAGACGTCAGCATGCTAAGTGGCTATGCTAAGAAAATCGTTCACAGGGCGCCGCCATATTGGGGCGTTACACTGCGCATGTGTGCTAATGGGACTCTGAGCGTGGAGCGGCACTATGGCAACGGAGGAGGGGTCACACTAAGGTCACGCACGTCACTGTACAGGTGCACAAGCTTTGGATCCCTTATGCCAGGGGTCACCAACGTGGTGCCCGTGGGCACCACATCAGTCTAAAAATAGCACTAATCACCAACGAGCTCAGTCTAGAATTTTATTTAATTGTTTCATTTGTGGTGCGACTGTGGCGAAAGCAAAGCGGCACAACGTGGCGAGATATTTCAATACATGTCACAAAAGCTACCGTGTTAACTACCTACCCAATTGCAAAGGTTCATAGAAATAAAATAGTGCATGTTGAAATGTATCTGTTTCCTACCTTTTTGAATCATTCTGAATAATTATTGTGATGAATCATTAACGTGATCAGTGTCTTCACGTAGAATATCATTAATAATAATTGTGAGGAATTATGGGATATCAAGTTGCCGGTCGTACACCCACTGGCCTAATTCTTCGGTCAGAAAGAACGCAGCTCTTCCAAGGAGATCATATTCACCATTTATTCGTAATTTATCTCTGTGTGTGAGTGTGGTTTCTAAACAAGAAATAAACAATATACAATAAGTGTGTAGCCCCTTTACCCCTATGATTGTCGAGTATGAGGCTCTGGGTTCTTTTAACTTACACTACTAACTCTTATATATACACTATGAATTATTGTAGAGGGGTTTCTTATTTATCTTACTAAAAGTCTATGAACTTTCTTGTACTTAAATCTACTTCCTGTATATATTGGATCTATAATAAACACAAAATTATTAAAGTGCAAAAAGTATTTACATTTAATTGAGTTTCAACGATAATAATTCAAATTCAACATCAACTATCAGTCCAAAACATACAATAAGAACATCAAAAGGTTGTGGAAAAGGAAATACAACCTAACTTTGCAAATAACTTATCAATTCAAATAGTAAAAGTCATCACATTCACATATACTTATACACGAATGACAATTATGTACAGAATGACACACTCAAATAAAAAGCCGGCATGAAAAAAGAAAAAAGGAAAACCAACCCCCGTTGCAGGCCTGATCGCTGCAAAATGGCGGCTTCCTCAAGGTCATTTACTTACAGTTCAGCGTCAGTTGTGCGAGCGAGTAGATGTCGATTCGGAGAAAAAAACAGGCACTTACGAAACTCCAACGTCGCCAGAGGAAGTTTGAGCATTCCCGGGTAGCTCAAACCGCTATCTGGGTTGTCCACCGTGCTCCTAATGTGTTCGTCCTGAGGCTCAGCAGCATTCGTTAACTGTATTAGCTGACGTGCTAATAGCTAAGTTATCCCGTGAACTCACACACAACACGGTAGCACTGGAAACGGCAGCCACGCTTCTAGCCAAAGTGTAACAAGTTAGTTTCCCTATACTCACTGCTATCACATAGAATAGATTAATTTTTCATCAATCGTCTACGTTAGACACTTTAAATCACCGTACGTATTACTCGGTTAGTCACCAAGCCCGAACTTCACTCTCCTCTCCCCTTCTCCTCTCACCTTCTCCTCTCTTCCCCCCGTTCCCTTGCTCCGCCCATCTCACCCCTGACCTGAGCTTTAATTGGTTACACCATCTTGTAAAATCAAACAGAATAAACATTTACAATAAGTTTAACAATGACAGTACAAATAACATGCAAACAAAGCATGAACAATATTAAAACAATAACAATATTATTATATATAATTCTAAATTATTAAAACGATTAATTTAACCCTTTAATTCCCTACTGGGTTACACCCTCCCCCTTCTAAATGTCTGTATGTCCTCATAAGACACTAAATGAACTAAGGAGTATTACGGGTGTCAGAACTGTTTTACTCGAACTCTATCCAATTTTAATTTTAATACCCCTGTGCACAATAGTCAGAGGCTGATCTCTCGATCTACCAGGCTCATCATATGTGAGTCTAATTGTTGGCTTCACAGATCTCCTTGATCTACGCTCAGATCTGGCCTTCAAATTGTCTTTGTAGACATCCATCTCTTTGTCTTGGTCAGACTCGGATCCAGGTTTACTAATATCTTCCGGAGCTACATCTTCTTCACGCTCCTCATCTCTTTCCTCATCATGTTCGGGTTCGGAGTCATTATCAGGCAAGGAGTAGTCGTCAACACCAATTCCTCCTTGAGCTGGAGGTGGGTCATCTTCTTCATCTGCGCTGTTAACTACTGGCCTGGTAGCATTCCTTACTCTAGGTGTGAACCCTCTCTGGGTAGTACGGTAAGTTACATAATACTCTAGGTCAGAAGATGAATCTGAAAACTCTTGTAACTCTTGAGTGTCAGGTTTTCTGTCTCTCTTGTTCTTGTGAGTTTCAGCTCGTGTTCTAGGTCGGGCAGGTGAATCACCAACAGAGTTGGTCGGGGGCATTCTCACAAGCTGTCCAATAGGAAGAAGGTGATCCCTATGGATGGTCTTCATCCCCGCTCTTCCATCCTCCCGCTTAATCTTGAACACAGGCAGATTGGGCAACTTTCCCACCACAACATAGGGTTCGGGATCCCACCTACTCTCTAGCTTGTGTTTGCCTCTCAGACCCAAGTTCCGGAGCAGCACTCGGTCGCCAGTCTCTAATGACTGAAAGGTGACTCGCTGGTCATACAACCTCTTGTTTCTCTGGTGCCTTTTATCTGCCGCATCAGAGGCTAACTTGTAAGCATGTTTCAAATCTTCTTTCAGCTTTGTAATGTACTTGGAGTGATGAGCATCCTCTGTGCCATCTGGGGAGGTTCCAAAACACAAGTCAACAGGAAGTCGTGCCTCTCTCCCGAACATTAGGTGGTAAGGTGAGTATCCAGTGGCATCACACTTTGTACTGTTATATGCATGGACCAAGTAACCCACATGTTGGCTCCAGGTGTGTTTCTTCTCCCAGCCCAGCGTACCAAGCATAGAGAGCAAAGTTCGGTTGAACCTCTCCGGTTGCGGGTCCCCTTGCGGATGATACGGCGACGTCCGCGACTTGCGGATCCCCATCAAAGTCAGGAGCTCTCGGATTAATCTGCTCTCGAAATCTCTTCCTTGATCCGAATGGATCCTGGCAGGCAGTCCATAATGTATGAAATACTTCTCCATCAGGATCTTTGCCACAACTTGGGCCTTCTGGCTTCTTGTTGGGAAAGCCTGAGCATACCGTGTGAAATGGTCAGTGACCACTAACACATTACTGATGCCTCGGGAGTCGGGTTCCATAGAAAGGAAATCCATGCACACTAGATCCATGGGCCCATGGCTTATGATCTGGTTCAAAGGAGCGGCTCTCTGTGGAGGAGTCTTGTGGGCGACGCAGTCTCCACAATTCCTGATATACTCCTCAACATCCACTGACATCTTGGGCCAGAAGAATCTATTTCTTAGCAGGTCAATGGTTCTCTCCTGTCCAAGGTGTCCTAGGTCATCATGCATGGCCCTCATAACTACCTCTCGGAACTCTCTTGGTAGGACAAGTTGACTGACCACTTCTCCTGATGGTCGCTTACTAAACCGGTACAATAGCCCATCTTTCATGGAGAGCTTCCCAGACTCAATTTTTAACCGTGACAGCTCTGGACTGACGTTCCTGTCCGCAGGCCAGTGTCCATGCTTAATCGCCTGGATTGCTGGTCCAATGGCTTCATCATCTTCCTGAGCTTTTTTGAGACTCTGCTTAGACATCAGTTCCAAAGGCTTTAGCTCCATATGTGTTGGAAAGGCATAGATATCGGGGACACAATGAGGAGATGCCCCCAGTTGAGTGACATATCCTGGTGGACTGTTGGAAGACTCTGGGACACCAACTTGCTGGCAGATGGTTTTGACCCCCGACTGAGGTATAGTCACCCATTCATCTGTTTCCTCTACCTCTGGCATGTTCCTGGACAACAGGTCAGCATCTATATTGTGTCGGCCTGGGCGATACTGAACATCAAACTCATATGTCGATAAGGCAGCTAGCCAGCGATGCCCTACCGCACTGAGCTTTGCTGTCGACAGTACGTAAGTAAGAGGGTTGTTGTCTGTCCGTACTGTGAATTTTGCCCCATATAGATACTCATGGAACTTGTCGACTACCGCCCATTTGAGTGACAAGAACTCCAACTGGTGTATGGGGTAGTTTCTCTCTGATGAGCTCAGCTTTCGGCTCGCAAATGCGACTGGTCTTAGGCCTTCAGAATACTCTTGGTAGAGTACTGCACCAAGTCCTTTTAAGCTGGCGTCAACATGCAGAATGTATGGCTTCTGGGGATTGGCAAACGCCAGGACAGGTGCATGTGTCAGGCAGTGGATAATCTGGTGAAACGCATCTGTACAGGATCTGTCCCATCTCTCCCCAAAAGGCTCAGACTCTTTCCAATAGACTTTCTTCCCATCTTGGGCATGTTTCTTACTCTTCTGAGTGGGAGCATAACCCTTCGTGAGCTCAGTCAAAGGCTTAACAATTGCAGAATAGTTCGCGATAAACCGCCGATAATAGCCGCAGAATCCAAGAAAAGACTGCAAGGTCTTCAGGTTTGTTGGTATAGGCCATTTAGTGACAGCTTCAATTTTCTCTGGGTCAGGGGCGACACCTTCTGCAGACACGATATGTCCAAGGTACTTTACCTTTGGCAAACAGATCTGGCACTTATCCACGGAAAGTTTCAACCCAATTTCCCCAAGACGATCTAGGACCTTGAGCAGTCTTGCCTCATGTTCCTCAAGCGTCCTCCCAAAGACAATCAGGTCATCCAGGTAGACTAGAACCTGTAAGAGATTCATGTCTCCAACAGCCTTTTCCATTAACCTCTGAAAGGTTGCCGGAGCTCCCGTGATGCCCTGTGGCATCCTCTCAAATTGGAAAAAACCTAGTGGGCAAATAAATGCCGTTTTCTCTTTGTCCTCTTCGGACATGGCTATCTGGTAGTAGCCACTACGCAGATCAAGTACGGAAAACCATTGGCTCCCTGACAAGGCATTCAGTGCATCTTCAATGCAGGGTGTAGTATACTGGTCAGGGATGGTTCGGCTATTTAGCAATCTGTAATCTATGCACATCCTAACAGTTCCATTCTTTTTCCTAACCACTACTATTGGAGATGCATAGGGGCTTCGCGACTCAGTAATGATCCCAGCCTGCAGCAGCTCTTGTAGATGTTTTCGCACATCTTCGATGTCAGCAGGAGCCAGTCGTCGTGATCTCTCACGGAAAGGTCGGGGATCAGAAAGCCGGATTTTGTGTTCCACCCCTTTTGCTAATCCTACATCCCACTCGTGCATAGAGAAGACATTAGACTTTTGAGCCAGTTTCTTACGTAGTCTGTCTTTCCATTGTTCTGAGATTGGCGAGTCTCCGAAGCTTATAAGACTTGCATCAAACTCAGGAGAAACAGTCTCCTTGGCAGGGATAGTAGCGACTGAATCAATGTGATACATACATCCAATCACTGTTCCCACAGGTATGGAAGTCTCTTTTGAACATTCATTCTTAACCAACACTCTGAAGCTGTTGATATCCAATGCCCCACTGGGCACAACCATAGGATGAAGAAATACACCAGCAGGAAGAACGGCTACTGGCGCTGAGTCCATCATTAGGATTTCTTGCTCAATGGAGTGCTTCAACTCTACCTTGCACACAGCATGGGTGTCGCCACCAGGCGGTACGATCAAAGGGCCTGGACCTTGCCATCTGACGAGACCAACCTCATCTTCCTGGACCGGAACACTGCGTGTAAGTTCATCATCTTTGAGACAAACATGAAGGCCTAGGGTTTGTGCAACATCAATACCATTGTCTCTACATTGTTTCACCAAGCGTCTAACATGACTAGCATTAGTGCCAACAATGACAGGTGTCTGATCTTCTGTCCGGGGATTTGGACATATGAGAGCAAGGACAGTTACCATCTGTCTGGTCCCCACCACCTCTGCTGGATACTCTAGATCTACCACTACATAACCACGGTAAGGATAGCTGGTGCCAGATTCACTCAAACCCCAAAGGGACAGGCCAGAGACTGGTTGAATGGGGATGCTAGACAAATATTTCTGGTACCAGGGCTCAAAAATGATCGTCACCTGAGAGCCACTGTCAAGCAAAGCAGTGCAGGGTTGCCCATTTACCTTCATTGGCACAAGGCTAGGCGGCCCAACCAAACCATCAGGAATACGTGCACTGTCTGGCACTATGGCATTGCTGTTCTTAACTGCACAGTTAACCCCACTAGCTGAAACTTCACCTGACGGCTGGTGGTTTTTTGAAACCCTCAGAGCCTGAATAAGTCTCTTGATGACCTTAGTCTGGTTTTCTGGGTTCTGACATTTCCCTGCAAAGTGCCCATTTTCCCCACATCGATAACAGAAGTGCTCCTCCGAGCCCTTGGGTGGTCTCTGTGGTGAACTGGTAACTGGTTTTGAAGCCTCTGCCACTGCAACGGCAGCTTGGGGTTCAGCCAATTTCTTTGAGAATTTCTGGTGTAAATGCTTCATCTGTTTCTTCAGAGCTGTAAGCTCTCTGTCGGAACAGCAGTCACTAGGCGATGCGTTCAGGGGAGTTTTTCCTGCATTGTCAGGCATGGCTTGAGCGGGCTTAGACACTACAGCGGCAACTAAAGACTTGAGCTCTTTTATCTCAGATTTCAAGTTCTGAAGTTCAGTCTGCCTTATGTCAATATCCTGCTTTACATAAGCACTTTGCACAACAGGACTAATCTTTCTCCTTGAGGCTTCATATTCCTCCTCTGCACGTATCTCTTTTAACAACTGAAGAAAGGTAGGTGGTTTCGCTTTCCTTTCTCTTAGACGAAGATTAACCAACATCAGATCAGAAACTATAGCACCTCGCAATAGCTGTTCTAGTCTTGCTTTATCCACACAACCAGGAGGGAGACCACCTCTCTGCACAACCTTATCTAATGATTGTTCTAATCGCCTAAGGAAATCAGAGAGCTTCTCACCTACCTGCTGCTGCAATAAACGAAAAGCAAAATACAGATCCTCTCCTGACTCTGCAGTCCCAAAAGCATGCTCAAGTGCCTCTAGGCAGTCTTCGGGGCTTACCTCAGGATCACTGGATCGCGCTGCTTTAACGATTTCCAGTGCTGGGCCTCTAAGACTTTCCATCAGTCTCCGCCTCTTCTCTTTGAGAGAGCAGTCGCACTCCCCCACCAGGAGCCGTGCCTGCTCCATCCAGTGTTCAAACTGTTCTTCCCCTGGTGGAGTGGGCAATATCCCAGAGAAAAATCGCAGGCGGCGATAACCCCCCTGCTCACTTGAAGGTTTCGATGTTATAGCAAGTAAATCACTCACTGCCCGCAGAATGGCCTCTGTTGGGCTTGTGTCAGCCTCTTCTGCAAGGAACAAAGTGCGGAGGTCCTCCATGGTCCTACCTTCAGCCTGCAACAGTCCTGCTAATTTCTGACTGAAATCTTGGGCATCTGTCGGTGGGTCTTCCCCTACTATGACAATAGGCCACGCCTCCCCGCCTTTAATAGGGAATACCTCTGGAGGAACACTGTCTCCCCTTAACACTTCTCTACATTCACACAGGACCATAAACCTATTGTGCTGCATGTTGAAAGTGCGCCCTCTGACACGCACGCGCCCCAAACTCTTCACTGTCTGCAGGGTCTCTTCAATTTCACTAATGTTCACTTCTTCTGGAGTGACTACCATGAGCCCATGAGCTTCATCTAAAACCTCACCACGGCACCATCCCCTAAGCTCTGATACTAGGTCTACTCGGCTGGTCATATTTGCCAGTCAGTCACAAATCACTATTTACAGCTAAAACGTGCTATTTTTTACTGGTTTATACTACTAATTACTAAAAACCCACTCTACATATCCCATTCTACATATCCCATTCTACATATCCCATTCTACATATCCCAGCGGTGCCTCCATTTTATGTAGCCCCTTTACCCCTATGATTGTCGAGTATGAGGCTCTGGGTTCTTTTAACTTACACTACTAACTCTTATATATACACTATGAATTATTGTAGAGGGGTTTCTTATTTATCTTACTAAAAGTCTATGAACTTTCTTGTACTTAAATCTACTTCCTGTATATATTGGATCTATAATAAACACAAAATTATTAAAGTGCAAAAAGTATTTACATTTAATTGAGTTTCAACGATAATAATTCAAATTCAACATCAACTATCAGTCCAAAACATACAATAAGAACATCAAAAGGTTGTGGAAAAGGAAATACAACCTAACTTTGCAAATAACTTATCAATTCAAATAGTAAAAGTCATCACATTCACATATACTTATACACGAATGACAATTATGTACAGAATGACACACTCAAATAAAAAGCCGGCATGAAAAAAGAAAAAAGGAAAACCAACCCCCGTTGCAGGCCTGATCGCTGCAAAATGGCGGCTTCCTCAAGGTCATTTACTTACAGTTCAGCGTCAGTTGTGCGAGCGAGTAGATGTCGATTCGGAGAAAAAAACAGGCACTTACGAAACTCCAACGTCGCCAGAGGAAGTTTGAGCATTCCCGGGTAGCTCAAACCGCTATCTGGGTTGTCCACCGTGCTCCTAATGTGTTCGTCCTGAGGCTCAGCAGCATTCGTTAACTGTATTAGCTGACGTGCTAATAGCTAAGTTATCCCGTGAACTCACACACAACACGGTAGCACTGGAAACGGCAGCCACGCTTCTAGCCAAAGTGTAACAAGTTAGTTTCCCTATACTCACTGCTATCACATAGAATAGATTAATTTTTCATCAATCGTCTACGTTAGACACTTTAAATCACCGTACGTATTACTCGGTTAGTCACCAAGCCCGAACTTCACTCTCCTCTCCCCTTCTCCTCTCACCTTCTCCTCTCTTCCCCCCGTTCCCTTGCTCCGCCCATCTCACCCCTGACCTGAGCTTTAATTGGTTACACCATCTTGTAAAATCAAACAGAATAAACATTTACAATAAGTTTAACAATGACAGTACAAATAACATGCAAACAAAGCATGAACAATATTAAAACAATAACAATATTATTATATATAATTCTAAATTATTAAAACGATTAATTTAACCCTTTAATTCCCTACTGGGTTACAAGTGCAATATACCAAACAAACAGGCATTGTCAACTGATAGAAACGAACAGGGGCGGCACGGTGGCGCAGTGGATAGCGCTGTCGCCTCACAGCAAGAAGGTCTCGGGTTCGATTCCCGGCCGGGCGGCCAGAGTCCTTTCTGTGTGGAGTTTGCATGTTCTCCCCGTGTCTGCGTGGGTTTCCTCCGGGAGCTCCGGTTTCCTCCCACAGTCCAAAGACATGCAGGTTAGGTGAATTGGAGACACTAAATTGTCCCTAGGTATGATTGTGTGTGTGAGTGTGATTGTCTGTGTGTCTGCCCTGCGATGGACTGGCGACCTGTCCAGGGTGTTTCCCCGCCTTTCGCCCTGTGACCGCTGGTATAGGCTCCAGCAACCCCCGCGACCCTAGTTAGGATAAGCGGCTTAGATAGTGAGTGAGTGAGTGAGAAACGAACAGAATCAGAATGTAACAACGACTACACCGCTAGATGGCAGCGGAGGGCATCATGTGTTATAAGGTACAATGCAACATGACTAAGCAATTATATATTGCGACAGTTTGCCGTTAGGAAATTATGTAGCCGAGTTACAGGTAAAGTGCACACAACGAATCTCAATGAACATCAATGGATAACAACACAACCATCATAAATATTACATTTACTGAGTTGTAAAACAGGCAGATTGTTCGTGCACTTTGGGCTAACTGCTTTCGTACTCGCACCAGTTATGCCAGTATGCTGTACGATATATAAAAGAATGAACGGCAGTCTGACGTGCGAACATAAGCGTACATGTAATACAACAAGCATGTAATACTAACAGAGCAAAGTAGACAACACTTACGGTGTCATTAACGCACAACAGAATGGAAATGTTTCATCCGAACTACATAACAGGACCAACAGTGTCTCCATACAACTTTGAAGTGCGCACTAAGGAAAAAGCAAACTTTGCGCATGTACAAACATTAACAGGGATCTTAAAGGGACAAGTCCTTAACAACGGTAGGGAATGTTGTACAATAATATAAAATTAAAGGTAAACCGTGCAACTTTGTTCTTTCAGAAGTGTATTATCAAACTGGTAGCCCTTTGCATTACTCAGTACCCTTGAAGTAGCTCTCAGTTTCAAAAAGGTTGGTGACCCCTGCTTTATGCTGTGTTCAATACGGTTATGTGGCTTTTACTTCTTGGCAGGGACTAGCATACATATACAAATACGTATCTTAGTGACGGCAGGGAAATGACAGTCATTGTACATGCAACCGTTACTAATGACAATGTTAATAAAGACATATCTACATATATAACAAACTATATACAGTTCATTACAAATCTTCCCTTTATTTACGAAAGATGCACCCTTAGCCCAACAATGTTTAGCACTTACAGTCGTCACTGACGCACACCGCATAAACGTAAACTGTCCGGGTTTTGACCTCTTCTCTCCGGAGTGGGGGTTGATCTGACGAGTCTTATATATGCTGACCTGTATCCTTAACCCTACTGGTTATAAGGTCAGAGGGCAGCCTGGATGGACAGGTCAGATGGCTAATCCTGACCTGGACGAGAAGTTTATGGGTGCGGTCTTTGGTGGACGTGCAACTTGTTGACTTTGGGGAGCATCGGGGGGAGGGGGAGCTCTGCCAGCCTGATGGAAAAACACAGAACTTGCACAGTGCATTGGTTCTCTAACATGTTGAAACTGGTAGTGTGTAATATTTCACTCACTGAAAGGACTTGTGTTTAAATAGGACAAATACTGAGAGGGTTCACTGACTGAATATAGATGGTGATGTTAAATGATTACTTTATGAAATTATGTAAGTGTATGTGAGTCTGTGTCCTACTTTCCTTAGATAACCATTTAGGCACTGTCTTCTGAGGCAGAGGTTCCCAACTGATGGCCCTTTTATACAGTATCATTTCCATTTATTTACACTTCCACTTGAACACACACAAACGTGTGTGTATGAAGTACAGTCAGAGTTTTATTCGTGTATCAGAAATCTGTGACTAATAAACAATTATTCGTTAATTTACAAAGTTTTGTAGAGATTTGTTTTGGGGTTTTTTTTTCAGAAATTCTTGTCTATTTACTTTTAAATTCTTGTTTATTTGTTTTTATTTTGTTACAAACAGAGTGTAAACATTCACATGTCGGAGAGAAAGTCAAATAAAATATCATTACATATAAAAACATTGAAAGTGTTTCTGATGCTGAACACACACACTCCTCTCTCTTTATCTGTTTCTCACACACACACACACACACACACTCTCTCTCCCTCCCCCCCCCCCTCTCTCTCACACAGACTCACAACCTCTCTCTCACACACACACTCTCTACACATCACTATTACAGGATGAAGCCTTATTTAGGCTCAGAACAACCTTCTGTGAAGAGGGAGAGAAAACAGGCAAGTTACTCGCAAGGCAACTAAACAACAATTCCTGTAATGTCATACCAGTAATTAAGAAAGATGACAGTTTGGTGTCCTCTACCAAGGATATAAATGAGGTCATTCATCAGTTCTACAAGGAACTATACAAATCTCAGGTCAATCCCAATCGAAAGGAAATGTCTAATTTCTCTCTCAACATCACTTTACCTAAATTGTCAGCCAAATATGTGGAATTGTTGGATAGCCCAATAACAGAGACCGAGATCAGGGCTGTGGTATCACACATGAAAACAGGGAAATCACCAGGCCTTGATGGATTTCCTATAGTCCCTCTCACTGGCTGTAATATTACATTCAGTGGTTTTATTTCTGTCATGCCCTGTGTCTTTCTGCCTCTCTCACTCCCTCTGTTTCTCTAGTTCCTCTTGTTTTGCCTCCCTCTAGTGGTCAGTTGTGTTCTAAGTCTTCACGTCCTTCCTGGTCTCTTGGTTTAGTCCTGTTTTGGTTAAAGTCCTGTTTCTTCCTGTTGGTTTGGCCCTCTCAGTTCTTTTTGTAATACAAATTTATTGATTTTGAGAAGGCTGGCACATGACAAATCAACATTTGAACTGAGACACTGCTCCAATGACATCAATAGAAATAAAAGATCCATACAAGACAGGATACAGCATTAGTCATAGGGTTGCAAATTATCCTTATGTTTTCTTGGATGCTACAGAAACTACAATTCAACACCCAACACCACAGCTGTAACAGTCAGACTAAAACCATACTCTAGTATGTTTTCCCTGTGAATGTTTATGATGTTGTTATGTTGTAAAAGAGTGTATTTCCTCCTCTCTGTGGTTTGTCTGTAGGATGAGAGTGCAGATGCTGTCACCTATGAGACTATCAGTCAGTCTGTTCATTTACCCTCCACTCACATCACTGGGACTCACTCACATTTAACATAACACAAACACATAATGATAAAAGAAGATTCTTTTGTTAAACCTGAAAGAAATTCATTGGTATTCACCTGGGAGCTGCACTGGCTCCTGTTCCAAGTGGGTCTTGATGTAGTCCAGGCCTACACACACACGACAATTACCATTAATACCAAATAGAGGAGGAGACAAGTCATCTAATTACCTAAATGAGAAACATGAATGATACTGACACCACTGTACTTTCACAACCACAGTAGAGTATGAGTCTCAGTAACCAGATCTGAGCATAATGGGCAGCGGCTCTGATTTTACTCCTCAGTGACATGAGAAAAACAGAGGGGGGGGGGGGGGGGGGGGGGGGGGGGGGGGGGGGGGGAGACTGCATATAATTTCACTGGATCATACACTGCTGTACACTGTGCTATACATTTAGTTTCTGCCTCAAATGTAAGATGTTATTATGATCAGGAGTTGTTCTTTGCAAGGCTTCATTAGAGAACACCCACTACCTTTCCTATACGACAGCATTTATAATTTATAAAAAGATGGCAATTTGAGGAACAAGTTAAATGATTTATCCAGTTTCAGCATGTCTTCATTGCTTGTCCAGGATGTACGACACTTTGGAAGAAGAATTGCAAGCATCGGTCCAAACCGCTGCTGTATTCCTCCTTGAAGGGCATGGATCAGCGGGTCCAAACCGCGGCTGTATTCCTCCTTAAAGGGCATGGATCAGTGGGTCCAAACCGCTGCTGTATTCCTCCTTAAAGGGCATGGATCAGTGGGTCCAAACCGCTGCTGTATTCCTCCTTAAAGGGCATGGATCAGTGGGTCCAAACCGCTGCTGTATTCCTCCTTGAAGGGCATGGATCAGCGGGTCCAAACCGCTGCTGTATTCCTCCTTGAAGGGCATGGATCAGCGGGTCCAAACCGCTGCTGTATTCCTCCTTGAAGGGCATGGATCAGCGGGTCCAAACCGCTGCTGTATTCCTCCTTGAAGGGCATGGATCAGCGGGTCCAAACCGCTGCTGTATTCCTCCTTAAAGGGCATGGATCAGTGGCTGGCAGAACTTAGAGGAGAGCTGTAGGTGGTCAAGCCTCATAGTCAGGAGCGTTATGGTGGGCACCAGCCATCCCATATGGACGTCTGCCTCTGTCTGCATTTGTCAGGTGTGCAGTGGAGCTGGACCCCAATGGAACACAAGACATTTCAAAACAAAAGTCCAAAACAAGGTGCAGGCTGTGACAGCATTACATTAAGGGCCTTGGAGATCGGGCTCATGGTCATATTCAGTCAGGAAAGCAAGCTCGGCAGGATTTAACCTGTTACACAGTCAAACAGTCATAAATTATCTCAGTTATCCATGTAATATATGTTAGTATGAACAATTTCATAATATGAATGGTGTTTTTGGCTTGGTTATTGGAGTAGCTGAGAAGAGAGTATTGAATATTAATTGATTAGATTCAGGTTAAGTACAACTGTACCAAAAAACACATGCAGGGAGACTTCACTCTACTGTCTAGCTAGAAACCACCATCCCCACCAACACCACAAATGACTTGTAATTGAATTTCTACATAATGTTTATGCACGATAATGTGTTTGTCAGTATAAAATATTTAAAACATGAAATGCTAGATCATAATAAGAGCTTCAGGAATATAATAGTCCGTTGTGGTAACTGAATTTAGGTTTACATAGTTAACCAGCTACAATCATTATTGATAATAAATTCATCACAGCTGAGCATTTTCTCTCAGCCACACAGGCTAACAATAATCCTAGCACTGACATGTGTGTGTGTGTGTGTGTGTGTGTGTTTGTGTACATGTTAACAAAACTAGTCAGCTAATGGCCACAGGATGGAGTTCCACCTGGTTTCGATGATCCTCAGTGTACGTTCCACTGCCTGAAACAGGGAGTTCCACCTGGTGTCAATGATCCTCAGTGTACAATCCAGCGCCTGAAACAGGGAGTTCCACCTGGTGTCAATGACCCTCAGTGTATGTTCCAGCGCCTGAAACAGGGAGTTCCACCTGGTGTCGATGATCCTCAGTGTACGATCCAGCGCCTGAAACAAGGAGTTCCACCTGGTGTCGATGATCCTCAGTGTATGATCCAGCGCCTGAAACAGGGAGTTCCACCTGGTGTCGTTGGGGCGGATGAGCTGGAGCTTACGCTCTCTTTCAGTTACCTTGGCAACTATCGTGGATCGACCTCTTCTTCCACAACGCCCCGCGCTGGGCAAACGCTGCACGTGACACCGTTTTGTAGGTCTCCTCTGAGTTTGCTTTTGTGGCTTCCACTGCTGAGATCAGGTCAAGCACATGGCAAGCACAGCCATGATGAACCTGTTGTTGTGACTATGGATTTGATATTGTGCTTTGCTTTCCTTACATTTGCCTTTATTTCAGCTGTAGTCTTGGTTTGAACTGTTGAACGAGACATCACAGTGGAATTAGGCTGAAGCTGCTGCACCAGGCTTTGAAATCCTGACTGTTCCTGAGGGTTAGGGTTGGGGTGAGGGTTAGGGTGAGGGTTAGGGTTTTGGCTGCTTGCTGGTTGATGCACCGTCACTGGACTCAGGTCCTTTCCTTTTGTTGGCAGTTGCTGTCAGTGCAAGGTCTCACTGGAGACGAGAGCTGTGCCCTCTCTGAAAAAAGAAATATATATAATCATTTAATCGTGTTTTTACTTGTTCCTAGTGGTGCATTTGAACAAGAGGCTAGCTAAGGTTACATAAGACTTACACTAAGACTTCGCTAACCTAAATTAATTTAACATGCAAAAGTCAGGTAGTGTTAAGCAATAAGTTTCTTCAAATTTGACGGCGAATTTTTGAAAGTTAGTGTCGGAGAAATAGTATGTGTCCTTAACAGAATCATTGTAACAATCATGATAAACATTGTAACAACTATGTAATCATGTTTATAAGGGTGAATCAATGTAATCATTTGTATTAAAGAATTGTGACTGTACAATCCTCTGTTCTACAAGAAATATCAAGTCCTCTGTGTTGAAAAAGAAGAGGCCTGTGAGGCCATTCAGGGGCTGCATGTGAGATAAAGAAGGGGCCTTTGTGTGGTAAGGTCATTGACCAAGCATGCAGACGGTGAAATATGGTATGTCTTACTCCACTAATGAGAGGGGCAGTGAATACTGGAGACAACTAATGCCTGTTGTAAAGGGAGGATATGACATAAATGACGTATTGTAGAGTGGGCGGGGACTCTGTGAGGCTGGCACTGCAGGGACACCCAACTTCAGAGAGATGAGGTAATAAATGTCCTTTTTTGGGAAGTTGATAAGAGGATGTATAAGAACTGATGCTTTGTGAAGATTGCTTCAGTCACTCCCGAGACCTGACTCAGTGTGTTGTATGCTCTTTAAACTGTACCATAAACTTATACTGCATTGGACTTAAAACTGGACTTCTGTTGTCTCAAGATAGGTACCAGTGTGGTGCTGGGACTCAGTCACATCTGGACCTGACTGTGTAGTCTCTCCCCCAGTCTGGCCCTGACTGTGTAGCCTCTCTCACAGTCTGGCCCTGAGTGTGTAGTCTCTCCCCCAGTCTGGCCCTGACTGTGTAGCCTCTCTCACAGTCTGGCCCTGACTGTGTAGTCTCTCTCCCCCAGTCTGGCCCTGACTGTGTCGTCTCTCCCCCAGTCTGGCCCTGACTGTGTAGTCTCTCCCCCAGTCTGGCCCTGACTGTGTAGCCTCTCTCACAGTCTGGCCCTGACTGTGTAGTCTCTCTCCCCCAGTCTGGCCCTGACTGTGTAGTCTCTCTCCCCCAGTCTGGCCCTGACTGTGTCGTCTCTCCCCCAGTCTGGCCCTGACTGTGTCGTCTCTCCCCCAGTCTGGCCCTGACTGTGTCGTCTCTCCCCCAGTCTGGCCCTGACTGTGTCGTCTCTCCCCCAGTCTGGCCCTGACTGTGTAGTCTCTCCCCCAGTCTGGCCCTGACTGTGTAGTCTCTCCCACAGTCTGGTCCTGACTGTGTAGTCTCTCCCCCAGTCTGGCCCTGACTGTGTAGTCTCTCCCCCAGTCTGGCCCTGACTGTGTAGTCTCTCCCCCAGTCTGGCCCTGACTGTGTCGTCTCTCCCCCAGTCTGGCCCTGACTGTGTCGTCTCTCCCCCAGTCTGGCCCTGACTGTGTCGTCTCTCCCCCAGTCTGGCCCTGACTGTGTCGTCTCTCCCACAGTCTGGCCCTGACTGTGTAGTCTCTCCCCCAGTCTGGCCCTGACTATGTAGTCTCTCCCCCACAGTCTGGCCCTGACTGTGTAGTCTCTCCCCCAGTCTGGCCCTGACTGTGTAGTCTCTCCCACAGTCTGCATCTCTCAGTATACACTGTATTAGTTTACTCATGGATCTTGACCGCTCCAATATGGCGGACGCGTAGACGCATACAGCAGCGGCCGATGCGGCATCTATGTATCCATACCTGTGGTACCCCCCCCCCCCCCCTTCTCTCACATGTGTGGTATGAACAAAATTATTCTTACTCACAACTACAACTACTACTACTACTACAACTACTACATTCAGACATCGCACATATATCTATCTGGCGTTATATAGGCTACATATAAAAATCCGGGTCCATTTAGAGATTTTGTAGGTCTTTGCACAGCAATTAACAAAAATCCTCAAATGACACCACCACACTTCCTGAAGGTTAAATAATATAATTCAACAGAATAATCCCTTTACAAGACATGAAAAAACCCTAAAACAAAACCCAAATAAATCTACATTCATTGACAAAACAAGCATTGTGTCTTATATCGGTTCAGTGGGTAATTGTTGTGAGCGGCGGGGAGTCCATAAATCCAAGTTCGTTCAGTCTTCGATAAAAAAAACAACAACTCAGGTTTGGCCAAACAAGAAAATCATTCCCTTTTCAACTAAAAAAACGAAAAACCCAAAAATCACCAGATACATTCTCAAAAATGCTTACGAAAAAGAGAAACAAAAAGGAACGCTCTCACCCGATTAGCGGCAACCTCTACGTCTTTCATAAATCGGGGCTGAGTCCTTCGTCCGTTGCGAGAGTAATTTACCTTTTAGATTCCCTTGTAATCCACACTTTTTTTAAATGGCATTCGTCTCTTTCTCTCGCTTTTTTCTCCTTCCTCTTGCTGGACGAAGATTCTTCTCTTTAAATCTCGCGCCGCTTCGCCCCCTTTTTCATATTGCCGAGTTTTTGACGCGTCACCATACACGCCTCCCTTACCCTGCACTACTGTTCGTCAATGCAATAATATTATTTCTTTTAAAAATAGAAATGCATTTTAATACTTCGTATTTCATTGTGTTTTTATAGAATCACAATTACACTTTCATTGTGACACTGTCACACTACTACTACTATCATGTAAGAGGAGAACATGAACAATTAACAAAACGATGCAAAGACTTACAAACATACAAACTACATGCAAACCATTAACATGAGCCAGTAACACTACGACAGAAACAGGTCTCAAAATGCTCAAGTTAACACAGTGACCACGAAAATTTCAAATTAATGTTCAGTCAGTATCTGTACAAAAACACTCAAAAATTAGATCAATATAAAATGACCGGTTCACTAAGCTGTAAACTCCAGTTTGGTCTGTAAATGGTCAAAGAGTACTGTTTCCTTCTGTGGGGTCTTGTCTTTACAAGGTCATTTTGTCTTTACAAGGTCATTTTGGACAGTTTTGCACTCTCAGTGCCCCATTAGGGAAATGTGATGGAGTTTGACTGGATGTCACAGATTAAAACTCCTCAAAACAACATGGGCTTTTAAAAGAGAAAGTTTTTGGACATGTCACAAACTGCTCACACTTTTATCAGATTTTCTAAAAGCCACGCATATACTGAATGGCTTAAAAATTGTTTTACTAAAATCATACAAAAGGCATGTTATCAAAAGTAGAATGTGGACTCTTTATGTGTGTGTCTGTGAATGTGTGTTGTTGTTTTTGTTGAAAAAGCCACTGGTATTTTAGATATGGTAAAATTGTTTTACTTAAATCAGAAAAAGATATGTTATTAAAAGTTGAATGTGGTCTCTATGTTTGTGTGTGTGTGTGTGTGTGTGTGTGTGTGTGTGTGTGTGAATCTGTGTTGTTGTTGTTTTCTTTACTCTGTCTGTGACATGTGGAGGGTATTTCTTCTCAGTTTAGCAGAGTTAACTGTTGTAAGGACATTAAAAACACTATGGTGGAGGAGAAGGGGAGATGTTCTGAGCTGATCTGTATGCATTTCTGCCACTACATCATATGTAACTGTATAACTGAACAAATCATATTATGACTAAAGCACATCTACATATGTATTTCTCTCTGAGTGAAATGCTTTAGATGTTTTGGTCATTGCTTGATTTGTGAAGCAGCTGTATTTGAAGTGTTCCATTCAGATTAGGCCGGCTGTGTTCACACTTGGTCCATTCTGCTGGTCCGAACATGAATACGACTACTCCCCCCTCCCCCTGCCCCCGCTGGTCTCCTTTCCAATGATTTATTTATTCATCAATTTTTAAATTTTTTATTCATTTGTCAAAGATGTGCAACAACATTGTTAATAGGAGATTAGGACACAGGTACAGTAATATAGATTCATAATAAAAACACACATGTACATGAAAACACACACATACACATACACATACACACACACACACACACACACACATACACACACACACACACACACACACACACACACACACACACACACACACATATATATATATAATATATAATATATGAAAACACAAACACAAAGGGGTACAACGACATTGTTAACGAGGACTTAGAACACAGGTACAGTAGTACAGTCTCATAATAAAAACATACATATGATTAAATCGAAAAACCATAAGGAGCTGGACTGGGACATCTCTTAATCCAGTTCACTTTAAAGGTATTAATAGTGTCCACGAAATCCAAAAAGCCCAGACCCCAATGGGCTTTAGAGCTGGAGAGTTAACATTACATTTTTTGGTTGTGGATCCTGGTCCGTTTACGTCATCAACACGTGAGGAACATGCAGATTTTATTTCCCAATGTCATAAGACAACGACGCCAGAGGGAGGCAAAAAGGAAAGGCACGCGACATTTGTTTTCTCATTCATCATTAAAATAATAATAATAATAATAATACAAGCTCATTTAGAGCACAATAACACTATTTATAGTCTCAGAGAACTTTACACGTCCACAACAAAGTTAAATCAAAATGATATTAAGTTAGAGAAAATAGATAAGTCTTTAGTTTTGTTTTAAAGGTATGAAGAGAGTTTGCCTTCCTAATTGGCGGGTAGGACTATACCTGCTATTCGAATAGAGCCTGTACTATACTGTATTTAAATGATAAAAATGTTGGGTCTGCTACAGGCGGTTTGTGTCAGTTATGATACGGTGCTGATAATAACAGCAGGCAAATAAAAAAACAACATATGGTAATATCTACGAGATATCCGAAGGAAAAAAGTCACACAAAACAATCAAGCTTCGATATCATACAGAAATGTAGGTTATTGGTCCACAAATTCTCATATAATAACATAGCCTGTTGTATCACGGTAACAAACATTTTAATCATAGGTAAAAATAAAGAGCATGTCAGATACCGTTAGGCTACTTGAAGGCAAAGGTGTATCTGACAGGTTTAAAGGTCAAATTTGTTCCTCTGTTTCCAGCTCACCGGCCGACATTTCCCTACCGTACCTACGCCATCTAAAACCAGACATTCCAAGTGCCGTTAAGACGTGCTGTTATATGAAATGACTCATAGAAATAATGAAATAACGCGCAGGAAATAGGAGGGACAGAGTTTTGGCAGTGATGTCCCTGAATACTAATAATGGACCATTATCACACACAGTCCTATAGCCACCACAAGCCCCGTGAGTTAGAACACTATCGGTATTTCTGTTCCAAGTGAAACTAATAGCAAGAGAGTGGTGAACATAATTACCCTATGTTGTTATACTGATGAAAGTAATACTGTGCAAATATGGTGAATTTCCCACCTGAACCTTTCTGTAATTTATGGTTTTCTTTTTCTTTCATTTTCTTCTCTTTCATTTTCTTTCTTTCTTCATCTTTTTTTTTTACGCGGCCGTGGTCTAAAGGGTAGAGAACCGGGCTTGTTGGCGGTTCGATTCCCAGGCCCAACATCCATGGCTGTGTGCCCTTGAGCAAGGCACTTAACTCCTAATGCTCCCCGGGCGCTCACCAAGGAGGCTGCCCACTGCGTCTGGTGTGTGTTCACTACTGGTGTGTTGGATGGGTTAAATGCAGAGGACAAATTCACTGTTCACAGTGTGTGTGTGCAATCACTGAAACTTAATCTTTCGATTTGGCCTTTGCTTGTCCAAACAAGCGGTACCCCTGGCTACAGTCTGAATCCCTGCCATCATTATCTGAGACGCGGTTTTTATTTGAGAATTTACGGTACACGGATACCCTCAAGGTGAGCGAAAGGTGTGGCTACCTGAATCAAGAGCTTACTTCCTGGTTTTTAGATCGGATACCTTTCACACCAAATGCGAACCGCACTGGAGTTCAGGTAAACCGTATCCCAGACCCCCGTTTTCTGGAGGACTCGGGTACGGTCCCTTGATGCGCACCTGAGTTCGGAAAACAGCTTTCACACCAAAACGAACCGAACTAACGGCTGAAGCGGACTCGGGTCCGCACCAAAAGCTCGAGTGTGAAAGCACGTTTGAGAAAACTAAAGTAAACGTTGCTCTGCTCCCAGCGCCATTTTCAACCAAAAATAACTTCGAGTGAAATGAGATTTATTTATTGCAACGTTGTGAAGTATTGTGGTAAGTGTTTTAAAGTGTTTTAAAGTGTTTTGATTTGCTTTTTTCCTAATACAATGGTAACAGCATGGTCTCCTAAATCGTTACATGGCATAATTTCAACCGATCAAAAGTTCACGGAACATATGAGTGTTCTTTGAATCGAACACACTTACTCGCTTGAATTATTAAAGCTTATTTATTTTTACAAAAATATTGCTGTTGTTTTTGTGCCCTTCTTGTCCACAAACCGGCCATTAAAGCGATGTTATTTGAGTTGAAGAAAGTAAGTTATGTCTCCACCATTCATCGGGTAACGAGGAACAAAATTATTAATTTGACGAATTTGCAGTTCGAAAGTAACATATCAACCACAAAGAAATCTTTCGAAGTCAGAGGAAGTATTGTTTTATAAGAATATAAGAAGCTATTTTAAGAGACTATTCTTCTACTATTGTCACTAAGAAGCATTCGCATTAAGTTTTAGTCTGTGACGTCGTCGCATGAGGCCTAGTAATGTGGTGTTAACCCAATGGTCGCACTTGAAGTAATCACACCCCTAACATGAAACACACAACTGAATCGATTTACAGAGTCATGTAACACTTTTATGTCTTTTGTGTCACACTCCACTGGTCCGTTTGGCTCGGTTTGTGTTGTGTTTAAAAAAAGGCGTTTACGTGGCCTTCAGACAAGTTATCAGTAACGACATATTAAAGACAAGTTAGTAGTGCCGACATTGTTAGTTTAGTTTACGGAAAAACAGGAACGGGCATAAACGATTTCGTCTCTGTTTTGTTGTTGTTGCTGTAACTGCTAAAAGAGGGTTGCTGTCTTTCTTTTTTAAGTTCTCCTTCTTACATGTGCAGGTAGAAAAATGGAGAAAACATAACATTTAAAATTAATGGA